>NC_091822.1:80650000-80802500 GCF_038994185.2 Dermacentor albipictus
TAAGGAAAATCGGGCCCCTCGGTTAACCCCCTTTATTCTCGTTTAATCCCCGTCTACGAAGCGCCCCTCCTTTCTGTGTGTTCAGTGAACAAAGGCGCGGGAGTGATTGTGCACGCCCTCGCCCTCAACGCGGATCCTCCGGCGACTTTGGACGATCCGATTGGACGAAAGTGGGGCGGCAGATTTCCCTGGCTTAGGGATACAGGGTGGACACAGGGGGTTTAAGCAGACTTTTTCGGCTCTTCAGGGGGTGCTTCAATTCGGTCATGCTAGACTGTTGATACGTAACGTGCTCCACTCCTCATGTAGATGTTGTAAATAAGACCAGTATCCTCGTTGTCGATGAGAACGTGTTCCTCCTTTCGACAACGTCCTTAGCGTGAACAAGTCGGACGACGGCATGGGCCAGCTACCCCTTTTTACACGCCCGAACCCAACTCTTACAATAGACAATCTCCAAAACCTAAAAGATTATAAATGTGATTTCTCAACGAAGCTGCACTAAGCGCAGTTGCTTATTTTTCGCGAGATTCCCACAGTGGTTGAACAATTAGAGCATAGGTTCCCGTCCAATAATACATATGCATGAATCTTGGAGCAAGGTCCGCAAACGCTCGGCCATATATCGCAGAAATAATGAAAACAAAAATGGAATGTTAGAAAGTTGGGGGCTCTTGCAACATTTGGCAGTAAGTGGGCCCAAAATAAACAAGACTCGTGACTGGGCTAGTCTAGAGCGACAACTGAATGTAGAAAATTTTGGAAACGGTTACAGCATCCAACCGAGAACCAACGTAAACCAAGCGAGAAAATCCATATCGATTACTTTTCTTAAGATTCGCTATTTCGCGCTTTTCCTCGTACGGCGCGGCCGTTATCGCCCAAGGCGAAGACTCGCCAAGAGGAATAAAACTGGAATAGAATCCGAACAAAATTAAATTGTGGGGTTTTACGTGCCAAAACCACTTTCTGATTATGAGGCACGCCGTAGTGGAGGACTCCGGAAATTTCGACCACCTGGGGTTCTTTAACGTGCACCTAAATCTAAGCACACGGGTGTTTTCGCATTGCGCCCCCATCGAAATGCGGCCGCCGTGGCCGGGATTCGATCCCGCGACCTTGTGCTCAGCAGCCGAACACCATAGCCATTGAGCAACCGCGGCGGGTTAGAATCCAAACAAAGGAAATGTCACAAAAACGCAACATCCTAACAACTCTGCCGAGACATTTCTTTTCCAATTTACTGCTCACTTCTACGCTTTCAACATTCACTCCTCATTTTACCTGATGAAATAGCGTGTGCCTGAAGGTCGGACGCGTTCGTACGTTCTCCCCAGCGCCAACATCGCAGCCTTCAACGAGGCAGCAGATAAACGCGTTGGCCGGTGTTCAACGCGCCCAGGCACTTTTGCGGAAACAAGCCGAGCGTCCTTCACGTCGTAACTGAGACCGCCACTAGGGAAACCGAGCGTCGTCGTTCGCGAGAGGATGAACACTGCGAGTCGCTATTACGGACGCAATGCTGGCGAAACCGCTACAGGCTGCCGACTTGAAGACTTCCGTATGGGCTTCGATACTGTTACCCTTCGAGCACGACGAGCGCCTGGAAAGCAACAGTAGCCGGGAAGCGGTCCCATGAGCGAGGGATATTTCACGTCTCAGAACCTGCGGCGCGAACTTTGAGGCAAAGGAAGGCTCCGGGCTCACCTGAACTATGTTAAATTCTATAACATTCCACCCAGTCACCTCGACGGACGTGATCCGGCTGCCATACAGGGCGTCTTTAACCTTTACCCGGCTGTTCGCAGAGCCAGACTGCGTTCATCAACGTCTCTCTCCACTCATTTATCTCTACAACTGCCACTATTGCTACTAAATATTCCGGTTTGTCTATTTAACACTAATTTATATTTAAATAACCCCGAGCCATGCCGGTGGGGCCATAGTGGGGACGTTTTGCTTCGTCATTGTTGTCGTTATTTTGAACCACTAAACGACTATCTCCCATAAAAAGAATTCTACGGTGGGGTTCTGGGTAAAAAGTTGCGAGCAGGCAAACGGAGTTTCGACAAAAGAACGAACGAACGGTGTCGCAACTTGTAGGGACCTGCGCGCTGAGGTGGTCAATTAGGCGTGCAATCGCTTACGCCACAGGTGCTGCATTATAGAAGTCTGGTGAAGTCAATGACCCGTGTTGTGCCACCCTGCGTGCCTACATCCGAGCTACCGGGCGGCTCCCCCTGCCCACCGCGTCCTTCTGAAGTGGTTGCCCTTGTTGACAACCTTCAAAGTTCCAGAAAACTGCCGAACCCTTTCCGTAGGTTCAACTGAGGAGTTCGGGGGCACACAGGACCACGACGAATCCACTGGCAGCCTTCAAAACTCCACCGAACTGCTGACCATTGCCGTGGAGAGCGGTTTTATGCAGCTTGGACTGCTCCTGCTTCGACGAAAGAAGAAAGCGACGCGGTTGACGTCAGCACCGGTCCTGCGTCATTACTGCCGACGATGGGACGCCCAAAGGGATTTAGGGCAGAGCCGGCCCATTGTTAAGAGGGAGAGTGGCCACCAACCGCCCTGTCGGCCTGGTGCGATCTTCGGCTCCGCTATTTTGTGCTATCACCGGCTACATTGTACATACTGTAGAAAGCTTTTCGGCTCCTCTTCGTCGGCTCCAAGAGTTCCTCTCTCGACCACGAGTCGTAATACCCGTTACGAAGCTTAAAACGCCTCATATTCGCAGCGCCTGCCAGCCGCCCTCGTACGCGTGAGTGTGGGCGAGATACAATGGCGCTAGGCTGCGGGCTCCGGCTCACCAGCAGCAAAGCGATTCCCAGCCACCAGCCAATGCAGCCCGAGTCTAACACGCCGATGCTTTGGCTATGTCACCGAGGCCTGTGCTCCTCGTATGAGTGGTCGAAACCAGGAGCGACCAGAGTGGATTCTTATTCGGACTCTACACTGCGACAGCGCGTTTCAGAATAAATAAGGCATCCCCACTCATGCGAGCACAGCACCGCCTTCAGTCTTATATTATTCATTTTTATTGAGGGCGCCGTAGCTAATATGCATTTCGTCTTGGACAGTATTTCAATAAACACACACCACCAAGCGAAACGCTTACGGAAAACTGTGCTCACGCATGATGAACCATTTTCACGATGCACTCGTATTATTACAGGACTTGCTGTTAGCATGTCGCCGCACGTCAGGTACTACCGTTCACACAGCGTCGACGCAACAGCGCGCACTCAAACGTTATTTGGCGCATTGTGTTCTGCAGAGACAGTGGGTTAAACTAACCCGCCGCGAAAAAGAAATTAACAATTTCAGTCGACTCCCGCTCGTGCTCCACACAGCAGTCACAAGCACACAGAGCACAGCAGATGTACGAACAACGTAGACGCATAGAGACGCTGGAGACATGCAATGACACGGCATTTCTTTTGTCGTTTCTCTCACTCATCTCTTTGTTCTGGAACACAGCCCCTCGGAGGCCTCGAAATTCGGCCACGAGAGAAATTATCTTTTTAGTCGTCGAGCTAGGCCGGCTGGGCTAGGCTGCCCCACCGCGAAATTAAAGCGGAATGCACAGAGGTACGCAAATGAGGGCGGCAAAGAGAAAGAATCGAGAAACCGGAAAGTGAGAGAGAATTAGTCGCCCAGCAACGGCGCGAGCGCGCGTATACGTGCCAATGCAAAACCGGCGGGACGAGGTGAGGGCAAAGAAAGAGACAGCTGACGAGGCAGACAAAAGAGAGAGATAAAAAAAGGGAGGAGGACGAAGGAACAACCCCCGCCGGGCAGTTCTTTCCGCGAGGATTGAGATACGGGGAAGAAAGAGATAGAGAGAACCACCGGCACGGCAATCGCTCAACGCAGCCTCGAGACGGGCACGCCAAGGAGAGGCAGCGGATAAGCACAAACCGTGCGAGGCGATGCGCGCGTTCGTACGCCCGAGAGCGTATCGCTGATTTAGCCAGTGAGGGAGAAAAAAAAGATCACTGTATCGTGACGCGCGCAAGTCGCTCTATCGCCGCCCGACATCGTTCCAGAGACGAACGGACGAGAGTGGCACGGACGCGTCCCTGAGAGATAACCGATCGACACGAGACATTTCCACGCTAAAGGCGAATCAGATCAATGGTCGGCAAACGAGTTTCTTCAATCGCCATTGTTTAGCGAAGAAAATAAATGCTGCAGCGAAAGTTCCGGAGAGTCGTGCGAGTGAAAGCGACAAAGGCTGGTCACGCTGGAAAATAATCGGCACGATAACGCTCAGTTTCGCAGCTGAGTGCTAACGATAGCAGACACAGTGACATTCGCAGCTGGGCCGCGAGAAAACGATAATGGCCACAATCACGTTCAATTGGTAAAAATCCCATGTCCGCCCCGGTCACACCGTCGGAGGAAAAGGCCGGCTCGAGGCAGGCGCGTACGCGACGCTCCTCAAACCGTAAGGACAGCACGTTAACGCTCAATACGACCAGCGTTAAAAAAAAAAAGCGTGCACTCAACTGTCGGAATGGAAGCTCGCGTGAGCGATCGTAGCGACAATGCGCACTCATTCATTCGCAGCGAGGAAAACATAAGAACTCTCGACAGATCAAAAACAATCGATTTCTAGCACGCTACAGAACCGGTGTTTTGTCAGCGCGCGGAGCGAAATACCAAAAGGGCGACACACGCGGAGGCGCTCGATAGTCGCCGTCCACGTGGCTTCCCGATGGCCGCAATATGTTACACGAGGACACGCTCGCCGGAACGGCCGAACGTGCAAAGACCGCACGAAGACGATTGCGAAGAAAAAATGGTGCTGTTTTTAACCAACGCGCGGGACTGTACGAATCACAAACGAAGCTTAAAGAGTTCGAGGGTGGAGCTGACACGTACGCAGAGAAACGGTAGAAAGCGGGCAACGGCGCCTGCACGCAGTTGTTGAAGCGTATTTATTAAAGCGCGTTCTCATCCCATCTTGACTGTAGTCGGCAGCAAGGGGACTGACATACGGTTTGCGGCGAAATTCGACGAAAACGCGCTCGTATTTGCTGTCGCCGAAGTGGACACCATATACAGCTATTCCGCCCGTACGAGTATAAACAGCGGGAATAGCGCGGCATGACACAGACACCGCAGAATTACGTTTTGCGTGGTTGCCACTCGAAGTGTCCCTAGCCAGAGAGTTTTTTTTTGTTTTTTTTTTCCCGAGCTAACAACGAAAAGTGACTCACAATATCTTCCGGGACTCGGTTGCTCGGCACCGCACTTTCCCGAGAGTGCCGACCAACGACTGGCAAGCAGGCAGTAGACGGTCCGAGCAAAAGCACGGCTGCCGACGCGAGCAGAGAAAAGACGGCAGAGGGCGAAGAACCGCCGCCGCGGCAGCAGCCAGTCCGCGCCAGGCGAGCCCACCGCGTGGCGGTTCGTCGACCCCGCCAGCAGCTGGTCACACTGCTCGCGCTCGGAACCGGCGCGACAGCGAAGGCGTTGCGCGAATACGCACCTCATGCTGAAGAAACGGGTCTGGTCCAACCGACGATCGTGGAACGGAGAAGACACGTCCCGACGGGAGACGCACACCGCGGGTGCCCTCTTCCAGTGGGGTCGCACGAAGCAGCAGCGGCGGCGGCGACAAGCTGCGGCGTGGAAAGCGCCGACGTGCGTAATCCGTGCCGACAGATCGAGCGCTGCTCCTCCTCGAAGCGGCGAACTGTCGTCGGCCCAAGAACACACAGGACGCGCAGCTAGCGCGTTCGGCGCCAGGAAGAGGACCGCGTCGGCTGCGACGCAGGCAGGCAGGCAGCGCCACGCGGCACCGACGTCGGCGGGGTAGCAGTGAGCGAGGCAGCGACGACGGCGCGATAGCGCGGCAATGCTGAGCGCTCGCTCGCTGCACACGTGGTGGCGGGGGAGGGGGTCCGGCGGCGTATCCTCGACCGGTCGAGGGTCGCGAGACCAGCTCCTCTCGCCCCGCTTTCAAGGAACGGCCGGCGGCCACGTCCTTTCTCGCGACGCGCGCCTTCAACCAGTTTCGCGTCAAGAACGAGAGCCGGCGGAGGTGGTGGTGGTGGTGCGCCCCCTCCCCTTGCCAACGAGTCGTCGCAGGGGTGCCTCCGAGGCTGGGCGGAGTGCGCGGCGGCGACAGGCACAGGGGAGGCCGTGATCCGAATCCTCGCCTCCGGGCCAGCCCTCCCCCACGCGACAATGTGTGCGAGAGAGAGAGAGGAGAAATCGGACCGAAATGCAGTCGGCTCGCGATCCTATCCGGGAGCGCAGGCTCGTTTATTCGGACTCATTTTCGAGTCAGATAGGCACCGCCGATGGGGAACGCAGATCCCGCTCGCGCGCCTAGCTGGCGCGCCAGCAACGGAGCCAGAGCTGCAAATAAATTCAGTGCCGCTTTTCTTTCATTCTCCCATCTTCCGGAGCCTAGCGGGCTGCGCGCACGCCGCTGGATGGGGCAAGCAGGAAACGGCGATCCCTCTCGACGCCACTTGATCTCTGTGATTACGCGCACCTCCTCCTCGGTGGCCGACTCCCCCTCAACGATTCATGCTCGAAACACATTGTCCATGCACCGATGCCCAGATGGGACAGCAATTAGTCGGGACACAGTTGTTCGTGCCAAAGCGCGCGCGCCGCTTCCGACGCCTTTTTCTTTCTTTATTACATCAACTCCGACGGTAAATAAAGTACAAATTATTGCTTTTCCTTTGCACAAGCACGCACAGTGGACGTTTTCTCATGCATACAACACACTCTACGCTTCAAGTCAGATGCGCTTTCGTGCTGTGCACCGACGTTCCTGGAACAGCTCCGTGCGCCTGACTCAGCGGATCAGGTAGCGCTTTCCCAAACCTTCCTCCCTCTCTTACCAATAAAAGACGCCACGCCACCTTCGTGCCATCGCCATGGCAACAACACGGTGGCGCCCGCAGTTGCCAAATCTCGCAGAAACTCTCGATTGATTTCACGAATAGCAGAAGTGAAGTGCGAAGTAGGAAGTTGAAGAAGTGAAGTGTGAAGTTTTGCGAAGTGAAGGGCTGCACCTTTCACTTCGCAAAATTCTGCTTTTATCTCTTCTTTCCTACCGCGTTCGCATCGCATGGTTCGCAAGTAGTACGCATGTTTTTCGGCCGAACGCTAGGGAACATGGAGACGGCCGCGATGGGCATTCCGAACAGCTGGGGGTCCACCAAGGCGAGTGCCTCCGCTCTTCTTCTGCCCAATGTGCAACATGCCAGCGCCCGATATCGCCCGGCGGGAAATCCTGCAGCGTCGCCAAACACCGCGTAGAGACTCGAGTCCCAGGAAGACACGACGGACAGCGCGCTCTGGAAGGCCGAAATGCTGCGAATTCTTCTTGCGGGAAACGGATACGGAGGCCGGTCCCCCCCGCCGCGGAAGGCAGAGTACAACGGGCATCCGTTCACGAGAAGACAAGCACCCACGTATCCCACCGCCGAGCAAACGGCGCTGCTCGTAACACGCGTCCGGGGCCGCAGCCCAGGAGATGAACGCTGCACAGCGTGCGTTGGTTCCTTCGGACCAGTTCGGACGCACTTTGTTTTTTTATTGCGATAGCAATTGTGTGGACACTCCGAGCGAATTTTTGCCGACATCGTGAGGTTCTGCACGTATTTAGGTGCAGGTATGCTATATGCTACGCCCTGCTATATTACATGCAGGTTATATTACAACACCATCCTATCACTAATGTTGCTCATACCAGGTCTTACCTTCCTAACAACATTATTCCCCAAAACTTTGGGAATGGCAGTCCACACATGTCATAAAACGAAACACCGACAGCACATGCCTTTAATCTTAAGTCTTCTCAGACTTTAACATTAAATGTCCGCAACAATAACCGAGTTCCAACCTTAAGGCAACGCAATTAGATTGTCACGGCTGCGCACAGGCTCCGGACTGGACCTACGACAAAGGTTTTGAACATACCCGATAAACAGAAGTGGTGGTAAATTCGCTAAGAAAGACGTTGGCTTTTATTACTTCAACTTAAGCTGCCACTGCAGTTTCGAATCCTATACTTGGTGTAACATTCTAACATATTGCTATTGCATTCAGTGCTTCGCCCGTATGACGAAACTGTTGTTTACGTAACTTGGCAGAGTGGAAAGGCACCAGAAACCAACGATTCCAAGCTAGACTATGGAGAGGCACTCACTCGCATTGCTAAATAATTTCCCTGTTCCATGGTGCTTGATGTCAACAAATGTTCGATCGTTCAGACATTTGACGAAGAGAACGCTTCGTTCTTCAACGCAAGCATCCTCTTCAACGCTGCACGCAAATTCCGGTACACGGCACGAGCAGCCCATCGCTGGAAAGTAACCACGGCGAAAAGAAACCAAGACAGAACAGACAGCAAGGAAATGACGCTAAGCACGAAACCATGCAGCAATCTTACACGCTGCTGGCCACTAGAATACCGCTCACGTTGCGCGCTTACTTCCATCGGAGAAATCTCAAACATGAAGGAAAGAAAAAAAAAAGAAACATTGCGCAGACACGCTTGAGACTTGAATCTGTTTCTGCTGAGTCCCAAGCCACGATCCGTGTATCTTATACCTACAAGGAGGGGAACAGACGGAAGCTATACCCTATCAGACCCCTTGCATGCTTTTGGACATCGGTTCAATACATTTCATAAATACATCACAAGCGACAGCCCAAAAATATTCACCCTGGATTTGAAGCCAGATGCACGGGGGCGCCATACTATTGCCCGTTGCACTGAAGTGGTGTTGCTCACTGCTGCAAACGTCAATGCTACCCTTCAGACCTAACTAAAGGAGAAAGAAACATTCCAAGCCCGCACCTTCATAAAAGAGAGAGAAAGACGGTTACCTATTAATTACGAAAATAAGATTTTTGGTAACACAGCATCAGTCATAGAATAGCAAAGCGAACAGATGTGGCTTTCGGGCGTACGCCGATGTCGTGGTCCCGACAGAGTAGTAGGAGATTTTAATGGAGAGAAAGGAGGAGAGGTCGGCCTGGAGAGCGTGTATCTAGCCTGCTACTTCTCACTGGGGAATGGGGAAGTGGGAAATACAGGGAAAGGTAGGTGGCGGATGTGGTCCCGAAAAATCGCTGCTGAAGTGCGTAGTGCCCTTCCGCATGAAGCTCGAAGCGCGCATGAGACGGCAGTTTGCAAACATCGCTACAGTTCTGAGAATGCCCTTGGTTTCTTGGGGTTGTCCGCAATGTCCGCACAGCTAATATGAGTTCCTTCTGTGGCGTACTTCACTCTACTGTACTTCTTATATTGCGTAAGCCTTAACGCCAGTGACGCTGGTATAGCACAGAAAAGGACCACGACTAAGCTGGTGCTCACTCAGTCCATCGAGAGCCCGGCTTCCCTCACGGCCGTTTAATAATGGCGTAACGTGAGCAATTTACTCCCCATAAGGCCTCACCCCCCCCCCCCACCACCACGCCATGAATATTTTCCCGCAACTAACTAAACCGGCGCGCACACAAAATATATGTGGTGCACATTACAGTAAGACACTGAATTACATCAGCTGCGGCTTCCAGTCGGTGCACACACTTTAGCCGCACAAAAAGAACCGTTCCCGGGGATCTACTCTTAAAATTGCATCCTTAGGGTCGTATCTTGCCACACAACAACAATCGTCATCTGTCTTGTTCGCATTTCCTTTACCGCAGCGAGCCCGGTACTTCCAAGTCACGAACGGCATGCGCGTTATCAGCATGACAGAGCCTTCTCGACATGAAAGTAGCGTGCGCGGCGTTTTCAAGAAAGGAAACGCAAGCAAGGCAGGTGACGATTATTGCTGTATGGCAAATATACACCCCAAAGGGCGTATACATTTGTCTAATAGTGCACACGGGCCAGACGAGTTGCAGGGGGAAATCCAGCGTAGTAATCCTGCATCCGGATGTCTTACATCAAGCAAATACCTCGTCAAACGAACACCGCTTGGGCGGCGGAGCCGGAAGCCATCGAGTCATTTTAGCTGCGAAAAGAAAGCGCTCCAAAGCGACCGTTCCCGCGAGAAAACGCAAATCGAAAGATCAACAAAGAGAAGCTTCAGCCGCAGTCCCTCGAGCAAAGCCAAACGTCGGTTTTCGCTAATGTCATGAGGAAGCATCGTTTCTACCGAAGCGGCACGAGAGAAAGGCGGGCGAGCGGGCCGGACGTTCCCGAGACCTCCACAGCCAGCCTACTCCCACAACCCCACAACCCACATTTTTATTATTATTCCTTGCCATTCTGCAGCTTCACAGACGACGGGACGGCGAGCCACCACACGACGCTGCTGTGGTTGCAGCAGCAGCGTCACCAATAGGTGAAAAAACAACAACAGGTAAAGCGAATGCGACGCAGACGAGGCAAAACAGCGTCGAAGCTGTAAACAAAGCGCAGCCACCGTACACAAACACAGAGGAAAAACGCGCGACTCACACATGCTGGCTCGCGCCCAGTGGAGCGAAAGCGAAGAGCAGAGGAAGAAACGGGGCCGATCTACTTCCTACGCCATTAGCCTGCTATTCCAGGCAAGCAGGACACGCACACGGCCTCGGAAGGCCGGACGGCAGGTAGCTGTAGAGTTACACGCACGAGGAAGTCCCGATCACAGAGCTCGATGAGGCAGCCGCCACTACCCCCACGGCTTCAACTCGCCCCCCCCCCCCCCCACCCGTGTCCATTCTTCTGCTGGCACAGCCTTACAGTTAGGGCCAGCCGTAAGAAAACAAAAACAAAAGGAGAACAAGAAAGCAAGACGCCGAAGAGGAAGGGTTGATCCGCCGTCTCCGCTGGCTGGTCAGGCCGATGCCCCGGCGAGCGGATCGACCGCCGCACCGCGAACAGTAGTTTCCGCGTTTTTGTCCACAAATTTCAAGCGCCGAAAGGTCGCACGCAACAGTCTCCTCTTCACACGTACCGAAAGTAGGCCGCGGGTGCCTCAGTTACTGCGTACTCCTAAGTTCGCCTTCACGTGGTTTGTCCCCGAGCAGGGGACGGAATCGCGGGGCAGCCTCGACAGAGCCGACAGCCGCCTTACCGATGCATCGCGGAGAAACGAAGAAAAAAGGCGGCGCAGAAAGCGGTGGCTGGCCTTCTGCGCCGCGGTGAGATCGCTGCGCGTAGCCAGCGGAAGTCCCGATGTAGGCCGGCTTTATAGCATAGCGTCTCGTGCTAAATCGCAGTCACATCCAGCGCGCGGTGCTAACGCGACGCTGTAGCGCAGTTCCACGCACGAGAGAGAGAGAGAGAGAGAGAGAGAGGAAGGAACATAAGCCTCGCGCGGCGTGCAATCGAGCTGAACGCGTCAGGTGGAGGGCGATGTGGAAGGCGAACAGCGACACGGCACCTTCTATAACCAACACCGTTCGTAATGCAGGAAGAGTGGGTTACGACAACAGCCTGAGGCCAGGCCATCCGCGGGAGCGTTCGGTGCAAGCAGCTGCACCGGGATCCAGCAGAGAGAAGCTCCACGAGAGGGGCTTCCCTTGCACCGACGAGATTTGCCAAGCGCGATTCCCCTCGCTCGCCGAAAAGCATCGGACGCAAATAGAACGCGCGCTGCAGGACCCATTTTTTTCCGCAGCGTAATTGCAGGTATTTACAAGCAGCACCACGACACGTCTATGGAGCAGCAGGCATAATAAGGAAGCCTCGGAGTCGGCGCGGGGCCGGGTCGCCTCGCGGCAGTGGACACGGTTTGTTCAATTCGCCAAGTACAACGCTATTCGCGAACGCAGCCAACGATTACAGGGACGACAAAGCGGTAGGCACCGTAGGACGAAGATCGCTCGTTCTCGACATAACGCATATCCTGGAAGTACAACCGGAGCCGAAGGGGCGTCATGCCCCGACGCGCCGCACCGCATTTGCAACAGCAACGGACGCCACACGACAGTGCCTGCACACAAGGCCGCACTAGAATGGAAAAAAAAGCACGGCGGCAGCTCTCTCGGACGCCAGGGATCGCGCTTGGCTTCGTCGCAAATCCCAGACCTCGCAGCGCGCCGAGAGTTCGTCCTTCCACAAAAGTCAAGCCGAGACGATTCCTCATTCGCCGCGAGGCACGGGGCTATCTCAACTCTCTTACGCGTCCCGGCATCTATCTCGACGTCTATATTATTGCCGAGGAATACAAATAACCAGGACGAATAAATAGCGCGCAGCGGCGCGAGCCAAGTCGCCTGATCCAATAACTCACGCGCCCTCTTCCGTGGAGTCGCGCGCACCAGTCGCACATACTTATGAGACTCCCCCTCCCCCCCTCCGCTATCTGCTGGCCGATTTGCGTTTCCTATCCGCCGCGACCAGCCAGCCAAACGAGCCGCTTGCGAGCGCCCTTGCTCGAATCCGCAAAGAAAGGGGAGCGGGGCAAGGGGGGGCCGAGAAAAGTAAACAGTACAACGGGTGGAAACGGACCTCCCGCTTACGCAAGCCAGCGAAAAGGAGCCAAGCACCAGGAGCGCGAAACGCAACAAACAGCGTTGAGACAACAAAACAGTACGGCTTTAATGCAGGGGAAATTTCCACACCTCTCCCCTCGGCGGCTCTCGCCTTCCATCGCTGGCCGGCGATACACGCTATCCTCACCGACCGGCGTGTATCGCTCACTCTATATCGCCTCGACGGTTCGTTGCCACCACTGCAGCCGCCGCCATTCCCTTAATCTCGGCGCAAATTTAGGGCCCACTATCGCGCCGCGAACTGAGGCGGGCGGCCACAATTTCCCTCTCTCTCTTTTTTTTTTCATGGATTAAAGATGGTGCCGGGCCTGACCGAAAGCACACCGGGGTTCCGTGACGCTTCCGCCAACGGCAATCGCGCTTTTCCTCAAAACTTTCGCGACACGTCTCCATCCGAGCACGCCGCACCTCGTTCCTACGCAACTGCACGGATTGAGAATGCGCCCCTCTCACGACTAATCAGCTGTTCTCGCACCTTCCATTTCGCTTGCTGTGCACCGAGAAACGAACAATGGCAGACGCGTCGGCGTTAAGGGGCGCGTTGCGTAACCGCTGGACAAAAGAATCACGCGCTTTCAGGAAGCACTTTATTAAGCCCTTGATAAGAAAGCTCTGCCGATTGGTGGCTTTGTACGTTTGGAATCCACGCTTCAGATTACGCAGAATACTGTGTGGCTGAGGGCTCGGGTTACTTCGACCAAATGGGGGCTATTCAACAACTTGTAAAAATATCGATGTGCGACCACTCAATGTACTTGATTAGTAAGTAAAATGAGAACAAGGACGTCGCCGACCATAAAAGAAACAAAAATACAGGAGAGTTGACATTTCGGTTAACTGGCAATGTTCGCTATAGAAAAGGGTAGATGTGCCTTTCAATAAATACCTCAACCAGACCGAGGAAACGGTATCCTTTCGGCATTTTTTCACAGATACCTTGATCACAGAATGAAACAGTCATAATGAAGTCACGTGCAGCTCGTGTCACAGGGCCAATAAGGGGTCCGCTATAATACGACAGGACAGATGAATAAAATGGCAAGTCAAGACAACTTACGTAAATGTTGGTTGCAACCCCGTGCTGGTGTGAAGGGGTGAGGGATCTCAGATAGGGGGGTTACCTTCGGATGTGTGCGATCAGTTTTAGAACAAGCAGAGGCCGTGAATCAAGATTGTCGGTGCGGTCAGGCTGGCCCCCAATACGGTTCTTACTCGTAAAACTTCAAGACTGAGTCTCCCACAAGACTACCCCCGCACGCCGGACTCAAGAGTGCAGAAGGCACACACTATAGATGTCCATAATCCGTATCATTTTATTTTATTTCAACTGCAGGAAGAAGGCCTCTCTCGGCGATCTCCAATTACCCCTGTTTTGCGCCAGCTAATACTAACCCAGTGCTTGCAAATTTCATCACACCACCTCTTTCTCTGCCATTCTGTAACTCAACAGAACCCCCGTTACGCTGTGCGCATTACATGGCCGGCATAACACCTATTTATTCCTCTAATCTCAACTACAATATCGGCTAGTACTCTTCGCTTTCTAAATTGCATCTGTGTCTCTTAGTTACATTTACCATTTTTCATTCCTTAACTTCTCAAGCTTCTTTGTCGGCTTCCAATGTTGTTGACGATACCTTAGTGCCGATAGAATGCAATGATTGTACCCTTTTCAAGGATAGCGGTAAGCTGCCTTGAATGCGAAAACGCCTCTAGAGAGTCGTGATTGCAGTTGCACAAAAAAGCATATTCTATCCGCCACGCGCGGCTTTATGTACAACATGCGCTTTATCGCCGTGTACATCGGAGATCAATGTTGAACAGCCTGGCAAGGGAACACGAATTCAGGATCGCCAGTCAACCTCTAGAGTCCGTAAAGGAGTACGTTTATCTATAGGTCGATTACTCACAGGGGACCCTGATCATGAGAAAGAAGCTTACAGGAGAATAAAAATGAGCTGGAGCGCATACGGCAGGCATTACAAAATCCTGACTGGGAGCTTAACACTGTCGCTGGAAAGAAAAGTGTGCAATCATTGCATTCCACCGGTGCTAATAAATGGGACACAAACTTGGAGGTTTAACGAAGAAGCTCGAGAACACGTTAAGGACTGCACAAAGACCGATGGAACAAAAAAATTTTAGGCGTACCGTTAAGAGAGAGGAAGAGAGCGGTGTGAATCGGAGAGCAAACGGGAACAGCCGATATTCTAATTGACATTAACCCCCGTATGCAGAAATGCAACTTAAGTCGAAGCACATGCTTGACTTGATTTAGATGACGCCTGGCGTTAACGTGCCCAAAGACGCTCACTGCGTTTCCTTCGGCGCGTTCCCGATAGGCGTCCCCCGGATCAAGTCAAGCATGGGCTTCAACTTAAGTTGCGTTTCTACATACGGGGATTAGAGAGCTGGACAGGCCATGTAATGCGTAGGACAGATAACCGGTGCACCATTTGAGTTACAGAATGGGTGCCAAGGGAAGGAAAGCGAAGCCGAGGACGGGGCGATGAGATGAGTAAATTTGCAGGCGCAACTTGGAATCAGATAGCACAAGACAGGGATAATTGGAGATCGCAGGGATAGGCCTTCGTCCTGCAGTGGACATAAAAATAGGCCGAAGATGCTGATGATGACATCGGAGATCATCACGTTTAGCTGAGTGACGGAAACAAGTGCTAAGGCGAGCGTGGTAATTGAATGTTTTTCGCCACCTTGCCAGCTGTGTGGATCCCAAAGTGGGAGATAAGCGGAGGCCGCCCGGTCGGCCCCACACTGAACCTGGATCGTTAACGCCGTTGCAGGCACATCAAGGTGTGAGCCGCGTACGCTACAGAAACGGCGGTCAGGCATAGCCAGCGGCCACATCAAAAAGCGTGCGCAGCGCAGAGGACTCGAGTGAGAAGAAATAATTTCTCGCACCGTCAGATCACGCCGGGAAACGGTTCTAACTCACGTTCGCCTCCTTTCCGACTCGCACACGCGGCCGGAAAGAGGAAAACCCAGCTGGCGCGCGGCGAACGTCAACGAAAAGCGCGATAAACAGCGCCAACCTTCACATTACGCGAAAGGAGGCATCACAAGGACACACGACGGGTAACGCACACACACTAAGAGAGAGGTGGAGAAACACGACGAGGGAAGGAACAAAAAAAAAAAGAAAAAGAAAAAGCAAACGCGATGAAAACGAAACTTTTTTCTTCCCCTTCTGCTCACCGCGGCTAACAGGGCGCTATGCACAACCTGTCTGCGAGAATTTGGCTGACAGGAGAAAGAACTAGAAAGCGAAAACTGCCTGTGCTCCAACAGCGCGGACCGTCTTGAGTTGACAAGACTGACAGCCGCGCAACGGACCGACTTAGGAGCCCACAGAAGCAGCAGGCTCCCTAGGACCGACGGCGGCACGCCGCGCAAATTACACGTCGGGCCCTTCTGAACCAACACTCACAAACGCACTCTCTGGCTCGTGCGGCAGGCGAGCGCGATAAAGTGCGAGACAGGGAGAAGGACCCTGTCAAGGCCCGTTGGGCATGGCTCACTGGACGCGAGCTCGCTTTAAAAGCTACACTGCGCGTAACGTGGCAAAGTACGGCTGTCACCGACTTGAAAAGCGAATCGCCATAAAAGGCTGTATGAAAACGCGTATTTGCACTTCCACGTTTAGCAGTACGTAAGAGTTCTAGCATGCCACATAATACAGAATTCCAGTCAGGTTCAACACCGGAAACATAGACGACATCACAACACATTCACGGGGCTTGTAAGACGATTAAGTGGCGCCTTTCCCTTTGAGACTGGTGGACGTTACTATGAAGGCCGGGTAATAAAACAAATAAAAAATGAAAAACAAAACCAACTTCTGGACGGCGCTGTAGCCTGGACATGGCCCTCAGTCTCCGAAGCCGAGCGCTATGTTTGCCTTGTCTCAGAACGACACGATCGCCAAGCTCGTCACACTGGAGCACAACACACGCGTCACTGTTTTGTCGAACACTCTAGCCCCGAAAAGCAGGGAACTCCATCGTATGGGCTGACGGCCTTGATGGAGCTCTTGCGTTGGCGGTAGACGGACAGCGTCTCTTCATAGGCCAAGGCCCGTTGCCCCGCCGCGTCCTCCACGCGCCGGACTCGGTCGCACAGCCACTGCGACGGCTCCGACCGATTCCGCCAGTACGGGGTCTCGTACGAGGCCGTATTTTTGCTCCAAGAGGTGCACACGCCGAGTCCACTGCAAGGCAGGTTGCCGAAAAGTAGTCGAAGACTCGCTCTCTCTCTCTCCGCCCACGTGTCGCGACGCACATGTAACAAGCGGTTGTAGAAAGCCAGCTTGCTTGAGACATGCCGAGCAGCATAGCTAGACCAACCTAAATCGCCTTGGACGGCTCCACAGTTTTATGGCATCTGAAGCGATCTGGCCAACTTCTTGTCGCCTCTCAAGCACATCACGGCCCTTCGCCGAGAGGCACCGTGTTCGATAATTCCGGAGCAGGAACGTGCACCATTTTCCGCAGGTGTGTGATCATTACGATGCGGTTGCAGCTCCATCAGCGTCGCAAAACGCACTGGGCTCAGAGCAGTTTGCCCAACTTCGTGGACAGCGCCTGCGCAGGTCCTCGCCGCAGCACAACTCCAAGGTACTTGAGTGATCTGCACGGCGTCGTCCTCCAACCGTTGTATATAACAGTGCATTCTGCTGAATGCCCGGCTAACTGGACTGCCAATCTTCTGAGTGTTGAATCGAAGGCCCCTGCTGGTATAGCAATCTAGTAACGATTTGTTCAACCACAAAGCACTAGGAATGGTTTGTTCTGTTAAATGCTTTCTTTCTTTTTTGCCGAAGGAAAACGAAAGAGCCACTATACAATGATGATGTAAGTCGCTGCCGAAGCCTTTACGCCAATAGCTCATATGCACATAGCCTGACAATGCAATAACGGTAGGCGCTGTGGTTGAATTCAATGTCGAAAGAAGGAGCCACCAGTGCTGCCGTTGACGTCGAGGTCTACGGTATTCCGTAAATAGTAATACGTTTATGGACGTGTTAAAACACTCTACTGCCGTCGATGTAATTAATCTCCTTTTGACCTCCACTATTACACCAACGTGCAAACTCGTCGCCAATTTGAGGATGGTCTTCGTACAGATGAATACGATATGAGCTAGAATGGCGGCAAAATCGTCGCACAACTGGCCACTCGAGGCACTTTGCGTGTATTTGCGGGCTTCTTTCACAATATTGTCACGAGTGGTGCTACACACCGGTAATTACAGAAGACGAGCGCACAGCAAGACAACCATTTATTGAGGCGAACTTGTGCCCCACATAACCAAAAGCAACTAGCCCAACAGCAGCAACATGTGCGAGCATGGACAGCAATCGACAAAGAACGAACATCCCCTATCTGCGGGCAGTATTTAAAGGCTGTGAAGTAACGTGCGTAGAACTATCGCGGGAGATAGCGCGAGTTGCCCTGCCTGATACGATGGGCCCATCGTAGATACGACGCTATCGCGGTAGGTTTGTGCGAGTGCTCACACGCGTTAACATCCGTCATTCGGACGTCACCGGCACAGATGCAAAGCCCGAAAGGCACGTGGCAATATGAAAAAACTTATGTAGTACGTATTGAACTAGAGAAAGTTGTATCGCGAGTTATTGATCAATTTTTTCATTGACACTTTTCTTCTAATAACATGCGAGATGTGAATTCATTAATTAAGGCTAATTATGTAATTAGGTTGAATGCAAAAAATATTCTGAGTATATCCAAGCGACGGTAAACAAAACTACCTTGGTTCTGTCCAGCTACGTGGCATTTGCATATCTTCAAATCTTGGCGCATGCCAGTCGAGACACTATATATGTAGCAAATACGTTCTCTCCGGCCGGAAAAATAACATAATCCACCATACATTAAGTATCAGGATGCCGACGGCCTGTTAGGAACGGCCTGTAGAGATGCCGACATTCATTCTGAGCCAGCTGCAACTGCGAGCATGGCGAGCTTCCCTGAAGACACCATGGAAGCCTTCAACACCCGCCGCGGTGACTCGTTTTGTAGGGACCGCGAGGTGCCGCGTCAACAACCCCTCGGCGCCGCTATGACTAAACGCGATCGGTGGGCCAACTACTGTTACTGAAATCGCCAACGCCTTCACGGGAGAGCACGTTGTTGGGCGAGTCGGTCGTGCATACATAAAGATGGGAATCGCGCTAAAAAAGACACGGACGAATAAGGACACGGACGGACGGTTCGACTGACATGGTTCGACACGGTTCGACTGAAGCAGGGGGATTTCCTGGAAGGAGATGCCTTGCGGTGCCTACTCACGGGCCTTTGAAGACGCCAGACAATGGACAGCGGCGGAGGCCACTTGTGCGAGGTCCGCTCGGGGATTAAGAGGCGTCTGCTCGGGGCAAGCCACGTCCCAGAACCCGCTCAACTCGGGTTCTGGGAACCCAAAGTGTGTACGTGTGTGCGTGAGCCCTCCTCCTCCAAAAAGGTTGGTCGACTGCGTTGACGTTGGACGCTACGAATCGGCGGTGAACTGCCGTTTTTCTCTCACCTAGGGAGAACGGAGTGCCTATAAGCGGCTGTTTGTCGGCTGCTAGGTGCTCGTGCTCGTCTGCGTTCTCGAAGTGTGATCGTAGTGTGCTCGTCAATGTACTCGTAAGATGTGTGCTGTATGCTCGTCTTGCGTGCTCCATTTGGGAGCCACGCTAGACTGTCGATGTATCTCTTGTTTAAAATGTAAATACTGTAAATAAACCCTGTACGCCAGTTGCTCCCAAGTTCCTCTCTACGACCTGCAACCCTTACAAATGGTGGCAGCGGCGAGATCATCCTCGAACTCTAATAGGCCGTAAGCCTGCAGCTTACAACACCACTGCAATAATTGACCACTTGCAGAAGTCGGAGCGCCACCTAGCATGAAAAACGGGAAGCTTGCGCCTCGCCGCTTGGTTGGAAAACATCCCGGCTCCAGCCTTGCTTTGGTACGGCGGCATCGAGTGGCGACGTTGTGTTTGCAGAGCTTCTTTCACGTTTTGTGAAAGCGTCGACGTTCTTTGATAGTTGCCATATATGACCTGCCTCAAATATGATTAAAGAGGACTTCATTCTCTTGCCGTTTTTGCAAATGGGACGGACAGCTGACTTCTCAGAGCGCTGGATAATGAGCGACAATGCGTGGGGTGTTACGATCTTCCAACCGGTGCCACCAGTGTTACGAACTTGCACCGCTGCGCCACGAATACGGCTTTGTGGTCCCGTAGCGCTCGTCACCCGTTTCGTGACAGAGCGTTGGTAGCGAAGACTCCGAGCCTGGCGTCGATGAGAATAACAAAAGGGACTTTATACATTATATACAGGTTATCATACAGGACATGAACGGGTCGGCACTGGGGCCGAGTGCTCACAACAAACGCGACTGTTCTCGCACGACGACGTCCGGCGAAAACGCGTTACACATCTCACCCCAGTCGGGAGCGACACTCTCTCCCGGTGGGGTCGGCAGATCCTGTTTTCGAGCGGCGTGTCGCTGCTTTTATAATCCCCGAGGCCCATTGTCACTCAAACGGCCCAATACAAAGTCAGCACACGACGGTCGTCCGAGGGGTCCAACCAGCGACCGCGCTGGCCACCCGGTTCAAAGTTCGCGCGCGCGGTGACCTCCAGGCAAGGGAGGTGCGGCGCCGGGCCGTCTGGCACACGCGGACACGTCTAAACACGCTGCTCGCCGAGGCTTCTCCCGCACGACGGCGCAGCATCTTGTCTTGTGAAGGGAGAATTATGGCGCTCGCAGGATAGATTCCGCCTCTTGCAGATTCGGAATCCGGGCTTGTGGTAATGGCACAACAGCATCCCCGCCCTCAGATAAGGCGCCGGGAAGACGAGCTGCCTCCACGTGGCTCGGATGCCAGGCGCGCACGTTCGTCAGGCTCGCCCAAGTTCACGTCCAGTGTCGGGACGCCAGGTAACATCACGTGCCCAGGTCCGACTCGCCAGGACAGGAGCTCTGCTCACCACGTCGTCGCCAAGGCACCTTGACCAGCTCCGCTCGGGTCGTTCCTAAGACCTTGCTTCTCGCCACTGGTCCCGCTTGGTCGTTCTGCAGCTTGCAAAACCGACCGGCAAAAGGCAACACCCAACACGAACAAGTGCCCTCTGTCTCCCGTCAAACACCAGACAAGGCCATAATTCAAATCAACCTAACTAAATTGTTTTCCCCTTTTTTCTCCCGCTGCAACAAGAGGCAGGTGTACGATCTAGCACACAAGGCTTAAACAATCAGTTTTCAAATCTTCAACACAACAAAATAGAAACAATTATTAATCAGCAATAATAATTACAAATAGAATGGTCCCCTTGAAATCGCTTTGGACCGAAAACATACTTCTGAGGAAGCAAATGAGGTCATTCATTTTTCCCGGCGATATTTTCGCGGAATCCGAAGCTGCTTATATTTGCGACCCTGCTTATCCGTGTAGCGGCGGTACAATAAGCCAGATTCCTTGCCAAATGAAACCCCCTTTTCTTTCACTCCCCGTTTGACGCTCTTCCTCAGATCGGCTAGTGAACAATCTTCCTGTTGTTCGCGAATCAGACTTTTTCTTTCAACTGCAGCCTGCTCCTGCCGGCTGGCGGAAACCGGAGCGAGTGTGGAGCCCGCGTCGCCTAATTGCGGCGTCGAGTCTATATCGCGGCTAGCACTGCACGCGTCACTCCCACTCACTTCCAGGACCCGCTCGTCTAGGCCAGCGTCCGAGCTCTGCCTCTCCCGTGACTGCTCGCCACTCAAGTTACCTTGATCAGTCCGTGTGCCGCACCGCCTTTCGCTCACCGACACTACCCTCGACAGCGGGCGCGCTTTGGATCGCGTGGGGGCCATGTACGCCACGTCGGCAAAGAATGATTTGCCCTGATCCCTCAGCAGCTGCTCCGAGCTATTTGAGAAGAGGTAGGAAAATTGCTCCGGGAGGGCGGCTGACACAGCGGCTTCGGTGTTAAATTTTCCAAACTCTCCTTCAATGATAACCGTTGCGATCGGTAAACAGACACTCTCCTTCTCGGCCACTTGCCGTATCCTAACGCACTCTCCCGTAAAATCACTCGAGGAGACGAAAGACGGGTGAACAACGTCCATAGTTGCTGCAGAGTCCCGCAGTGCTCGGCACTTCTTGCCGTTTACCTTAATTTCCTGCACATAGGGCTCCAATAGACGTATGTTTTTGTGAGTTTCCTGTATCGTTGCAAAAGCAATTCTCTCTGGGCAGCTTGCAGCGATGTGCCCTTGCTTTTTGCAATTGTAGCAGGTTAACGGTCTCCGTTTTTCAAAAGAACGCGTCATTTCGTTTCGCTGTTTCGGACCATCGTCATCATTCTGAGATGCATTCTGTCCATCCCTTACAGTTTCTTTGGGAAGGGACTCGTCGTCCCGAAACTCGCGACGCGTGATTTCCTTCCGTTCGTCGGGCTTCCCGTAAAACCCATCTCTTCTATCTGCTTTTTCTATGCGCACTGCCTTGCTGTGCAAGCTGCGGCGGGTGTAATACTCTTCCGCTAACTCTGCTGCCTTGTTTAGCTTAACCTCTTTTAGCCTATCTTGCAGCCAGAGCCGGACATCCTCATCAATGCAACGGTAGAACTGCTCCAACGCGATGCATTCGACAATTTTGTCGCGGTCGTCGTAAACCTCTTCGCCCTTCAGCCATTCCACCAAGTCGGCTTTTAGACGAAACGCGAAGTCAACATTCGACTCCTTACCCTTTTTTGCATACCGGAACCTCTGCCGGAAAGCTTCGGGCGACAATTTGTACTTCCGCAGTAGCGCTTCCTTCACATCACTGTAGCTCTCAAACGCCTCTTTCGATAAGCAAGTTATTACGTCTGATGCCTCCCCAGGAAGCAACGCTAACAGATTCTGTGCCCAGAGGGATCGCTCAATGCTATTCCGTTCGCACACGTGCTCAAATTTCACGAGGTATTTGGCCATATCCTCTCCGACGACAAAGGGTGGAAGTTGATCGCGTATTCTTGCAACATTAGAAGTGAGACTAGGCGCTGGCGAGCTATTTCGGGTCTCCAACTCTTTCATTTTAAGCTCGTGCTCCCGTCGCTCCCTCTCTCTCCTTTCCTCCTTTTCCTCCTCGCGACGTTGCTGTTCTCTCCTTTCCTGCTCGCAACGTTCCTTCTCCCTTTCCTCCCTTTCCCGACGTTCCTTGATATCCGCCCAGGCCTCTGCGGCTTCCTCCGCCGTTACGTCCCCAGTCCTCATGACCTCAAGGATCGCATTCTTTCTTTTAGTTGAGCCCAACTCAATGCCCAACTCCTCACAAATTTCGAGAAGTTCCTTCACCTTGTACTTCTCCATCGTTCACACTGTCCTCCTGCTGTTTACCCTTTTTGAATATACCTGCCGTACGCTACTACAACACTACTAGTAACACATATGCAAGTATATCACACACTGCCCTGTTTACCCCCTCAGCATCCCCTGGTTTTCAAAACGCTCTTACTACGCTTGAAACACACAAGGTTATCACAATGCAACACCAAATCCTTCCCTAAGCTACTATAACCTGTGTCAGAGAAAGTCTGGTGTTTGAGGTAAACTTCAGGCCCTCACCGCGCCGAGGTAGCTGATGCCGGTCAATCCCGTAGCTGCCATCCAGTGTTACGATCTTCCAACCGGTGCCACCAGTGTTACGAACTTGCACCGCTGCGCCACGAATACGGCTTTGTGGTCCCGTAGCGCTCGTCACCCGTTTCGTGACAGAGCGTTGGTAGCGAAGACTCCGAGCCTGGCGTCGATGAGAATAACAAAAGGGACTTTATACATTATATACAGGTTATCATACAGGACATGAACGGGTCGGCACTGGGGCCGAGTGCTCACAACAAACGCGACTGTTGTAAAGAACGGCGGGTTGCACAACAAGATTGTCACCTTGCCACCCGATTACGACAAGGGGTGCAAGACGCGCACCTCCCGCTCTCCACCTCTCCGTGCTGCAGCTGCGAGGCGTTCAAAGAAGCGACCTTTGCGCTGGAACCCGCCGCCTTCCTCCAGCCCCTTCGACATGGTGACGGGACGAATTCGGTGTGTGGACAATGATTCTAGAGTTCCCCAATGCGGAGCTGATTTGACACGCCTGAAGAAGCTACCGCGGGAACGTCTTGTTTTTGTGCTTCTCACGGTTTGGAGTGGCTCGGAACAATGAGCGACGCGCGATCGACAACGTCGATTTTCCGGAACGGCACCACCTTCAACGCCGTCGCTTGGGCTTCGGAATGTGTGTGCCTTTGTGTCTGTAAACTGGTCTTCAGAGCAGCTGCGAGTTGGTGGTGTGTAAACGAACAGCCGCCGCGTCGTAGGACCAGCGGATCGAGTGTATAAAAACTGTGGTTGTGCGATTGTTGGACGCACTTCTCTTGAGCAGTCATGTTAGACTGGTTCACTTCTCTCATGCAGTCCTGTTGGACTAATACTCTTTTTCTCAAGCAGTCATGTTAGACTGAGTTAATTTCTGTAAATAAACCCCTTTTTCCTCGTTCTCGATGAGAAGCAGTTCTTCACTTCATCAACGATCTCAGCGTAAATAAGTTGGACGACGGCATGGGCCAGCTACCTTCGAATTCATGCCGTACTCCAATCTTGGCAAAGGACCACGGACGAAGGGATTGAGCCCCCAATCCTGGCAACTGGCTGACAGCGGTAGGATGGACTTTGCGACATGGTGCTGTATCTGCGGTGAGTGCTTGGTTTTTGCTTTGACTTTCTAGGCTTCATTTTGTGGTTGTTCTGTTTAGAACAGTAGGGAAGCTAGATTGTTGTGTGTTAGCTAGGTTGTGTTTTACTAGCTAGATTTAGAGAGCAGAATCAAGGCAGTAAAGCAGCAGTCATGGAATTAAGGACACTGCTGAGAGACGAGTTGTTGATTGTTGGTGAGGAACTGGGCCTAGATGTACGTAAGGAAATGCTAAAATCAGAATTATTGCATATCATTTCCGAACAGGCCAGTGAGGAAGAAGTTCAACTGGGGTTTGAACTTCTGAAAAAGAGAGAAGAACGAGAGAGAAAAGAAAGGGAGGAACGCGATAAAGATCGCGAGTTAAGAAAAATGCAACTTGAACTTGAAAGCAAACGTTTGGAGTTGTCTCAAGGAAGTGAAGGCGCTCTAGGACGATCAAGTGAGGCAGAATCATACCGCATGGACAGGCTATTAAAGCCATTTGAGGTCGGGACCGACATAGGCTTGTTCCTAAGCAATTTTGAAAGGACTTGCGAGAAGATGAACTTCGGCCCGAGTACATGGCCACAGCGGTTGCTGTCTATGTTGCCGTGTGAGGCGGCGGAAGTAATCGCCAGACTGAGTGTGCAGGATGCATATGATTATGCAAAAGTTAAGGCTAGTCTCCTGAAGAAATACCGCCTTTCAGCCGAAGCTTTTCGGCAAAGGTTTAGGAGCACAGGCAAGAAAGATAGCGAGGGCTATCCGGAGTTTGCATATAGCTTAAAGGCCAACCTAGTCGAGTGGCTTAAAAGCGCGGAAGCATACGACAGCAGAGACATGATCATTGAATGCATGTGTCTAGAGCAGTTTTACAAAACCATCCCCCAAGCTGTGAAACTGTGGGTGCAAGACAGAGGTAATGTAAACACTGTGGAAAGGGCGGCTGAATTAGCCGAAGAGTACGCAACCCGTAGAAAGTTGAACGCCGAGGAGGGAAACTGGGACGGTCGAAATGGACCGCGGAAACCATTTCCGTTCAAAAAGGGTGCGCAAACTAGACGATCAGAGCCTGTAGACATGGCGGAAAAGCCCGCAGAAAAGAGCGAGGAGAAACTTAACGGAGAAACCACACAAAAAGAACAGAAAAGAAAATTCGAATCTGTTAGACCAATTCGCTGTTACAAATGCCACAAACTGGGACATATAGCTGTAAACTGCGAGAAGCCTAGCGTAGTTTTTTCCTACGTGGAGGAAAAAGATGAGAATATGGAACTTTTAAGTCCATATCTCCACGACCTGCAAGTTAATGGAAAACCATGCCGAGTGCTAAGAGACAGTGCCGCCACGCTGGACATTGTCCATCCGTCCTACGTGATGGTAGATGACTTCACCGGAGAAGTAGCATGGATAAAACAGGTTGTAGAAGAACACAGCGTGTGTCTGCCCATGGCCAAAGTCAAAATCAGTGGACCATTCGGGGAGCTAGAGACTGAGGCTGCAGTTTCCAAAATTTTGTCACTGCAGTATCCCTACATCTTTTCGAATCGCTCGAATCAGTTACTGCGTGACAGAGGGCTCAAACTGGGAGAGGGCATAGTACAGGCATTGACCCGAGGCCAAGCTCGTAAGATCGCGGCGCTTTCGGCTGAAAATGCTCAAGCTCCTCCAGCTGAAGCAGAAAAGGGGATAGCTTCAATACCCGAATCCGAGCTAGGCCCGAGGGACAAAAGAACAGTTGAGGAGAGCCTGCCAGTTGACCAGCTCAATGAGAGCGTAACACTAGAGTGTCAGAGTTCTAGCCTGCAGGAAGAGCAAGCAGACGCGCTCACAAGCGAGACAGGGTCGTTGTTATCACCGGCCTCAAAGAACTTTGATCAACTCTTATGCGTGGATAGAGAGTCACTGGCAGCTGAGCAAAAGAATGATGAGAGCTTAGCTAAATTACGGGACACAGCTAAAGAAGGCATTGCTAGGCGCAACGTAACGATACATGAGAAAGGAGGATTGTTGTATCGGCATTACAGAGATCGAAAGGGTAGGATTTTAGATCAGTTAGTCATACCTACTAAGTATAGGGAGGACCTTTTGAGTCTTTGTCATGGAAATGGGTGGTCCGGCCACCTAGGCATAAACAAATCAAAGGAAAGATTGCTTATGGAATACTACTGGCCTGGCTGTTTCAAAGATGTAGAAAACTTTGTAAGATCATGCGACGCCTGCCAGCGTTCTGGTAAACCAGGAGAGACTTGGAAAGCTCCACTGAAGGTAGTGCCCTTAATAACAGAGCCTTTCAGACGGCTTGTAATAGACACGGTAGGGCCTCTTCCAAAAACAAAATCAGGCTACAGGTACTTGTTTACCATGCTGTGTCCGGCTACCAAGTTTCCAGAAGCAATCCCTTTGAAAGAGCTCAGCTCCACTGAAGTAGTAGACGCGCTTTTGACAGTGTTTGCACGAGTTGGGTTTCCAGCCGAAATTCAGGCAGATCAAGGGTCAGTATTCACGAGCGCACTGACTTCCACATTCTTGCAAAAGTGCGGGGTAAAGTTAATTCACAGTTCTGTCTATCACCCTCAGTCAAACAGTGTAGAGAGGTGGCATTCGGTGCTTAAGCGAGTTTTGCGTGCGCTCTGTTACGAGCACAAGGAGGACTGGGAGAACTGTCTGCCGGCAACTTTGTTTGCTTTGCGAACGGTTCCACATGAGGCGACAGGGTTCTCACCAGCAGAACTAGTGTATGAGAGGACACTCCGTTCTCCACTGAGAATGTTAAGAGAGATGTGGGAAGAAAGAGGGGAGATTCCGACAGTGGTTGAATACGTGCTAAATTTACTGGAACGGCTAAGCGCAACCCAAGAACTAGTCGGAAAGAACATGGCAATAGCTCAAAAGAACGCCAAAGTCTATTACGACAAGAATGCGAGGCTTCGTACGTTTGAAGCCGGCTTAACGATGAAAGCGGAAAAGTGTAGGTTCGGTTGTTCACAGGTTACTTATCTGGGCCATGTTGTCGGTCAGGACATGAGACGGCCGGCTGAGCTGAAACTAGCTACGATTGGAGAATTTTCTCAGCCGCGCCCGAAAACGGACCTTCGTTCATTTTTGGGACTTGTGGGGTGCTATCAACGGCACATTCCGAATTACTCGCAATTGGCAAGTCCATTAACAGACGCCCTCCGAAAGGGAGCACCGAGTAACGTACACTGGGATAAGGACAAGGAGAACGCTTTCCAAAGTTTGAAAACGCTATTGGTTTCTCGCCCTGTGCTTCGCGCGCCAGACTACACAAAGGAATTCATAGTTCAATGCGACGCAAGCGACAGAGGTATGGGCGTGGTACTTAGTCAGGTCGGCGACGATAACGAGGAGCATCCTATCCTCTACGCCAGCCGTAAACTAAATGTAAGAGAGGAAGCCTACAGCGCTTCAGAGAAGGAATGCGCTTGTTTGGTTTGGGCCACCCAGAAGTTGTCGTGTTACTTGTACGGAGCGAAGTTCATCTTCGAGACCGACCACTGTCCTCTGACGTGGCTCAATCAAATGTCACACAAAAACGGCCGCTTGCTCCGATGGAGCCTCACTCTCCAAGAGTACAACTTCTCCGTTAGATATAAGAAGGGAAAGTTGCATAGCAATGCGGATGGTTTGAGCAGGCTAATTTGAATTCTGCGTTTGAGGGTCCCGCCTAAATTTTAGGGTTACTAGTGTTAATTTTATTAAGCGAAGAAGATCCCCTCTCATTTAGCAGGATTCCCTCCATGATTGCTGAATTTGTCAGCAGGAATTAGCTTCAGAAATTGGCATAGTGAAATGCAGCATTTTTTTTTTTGTTTCTGCACTTATGTTGTTGTTGTTTTTTTTGAAGCCTAGCGAGTCTAGAGTGAGAGCCAATGCACGTCATCTCGGCGCAGAGCCGTGTTGTGGGGTTCATTTTGCAGTTGCCTGTCCTTGTTGGATGTTTTGGGGCGGTGACATCAATGCACAAGTGGTCGCTGCGAGCCAAGACATCAATCCCCCCCTGACCAGCAGCCGTTCTCTTCCTGCCTAGCGGTTGTCAGCGCTAGACAGTCGAGACTTTTGGGGCCATGGAGGCGCTGTAAAGAACGGCGGGTTGCACAACAAGATTGTCACCTTGCCACCCGATTACGACAAGGGGTGCAAGACGCGCACCTCCCGCTCTCCACCTCTCCGTGCTGCAGCTGCGAGGCGTTCAAAGAAGCGACCTTTGCGCTGGAACCCGCCGCCTTCCTCCAGCCCCTTCGACATGGTGACGGGACGAATTCGGTGTGTGGACAATGATTCTAGAGTTCCCCAATGCGGAGCTGATTTGACACGCCTGAAGAAGCTACCGCGGGAACGTCTTGTTTTTGTGCTTCTCACGGTTTGGAGTGGCTCGGAACAATGAGCGACGCGCGATCGACAACGTCGATTTTCCGGAACGGCACCACCTTCAACGCCGTCGCTTGGGCTTCGGAATGTGTGTGCCTTTGTGTCTGTAAACTGGTCTTCAGAGCAGCTGCGAGTTGGTGGTGTGTAAACGAACAGCCGCCGCGTCGTAGGACCAGCGGATCGAGTGTATAAAAACTGTGGTTGTGCGATTGTTGGACGCACTTCTCTTGAGCAGTCATGTTAGACTGGTTCACTTCTCTCATGCAGTCCTGTTGGACTAATACTCTTTTTCTCAAGCAGTCATGTTAGACTGAGTTAATTTCTGTAAATAAACCCCTTTTTCCTCGTTCTCGATGAGAAGCAGTTCTTCACTTCATCAACGATCTCAGCGTAAATAAGTTGGACGACGGCATGGGCCAGCTACCTTCGAATTCATGCCGTACTCCAATCTTGGCAAAGGACCACGGACGAAGGGATTGAGCCCCCAATCCTGACACTGTTCTCGCACGACGACGTCCGGCGAAAACGCGTTACACATCTCACCCCAGTCGGGAGCGACACTCTCTCCCGGTGGGGTCGGCAGATCCTGTTTTCGAGCGGCGTGTCGCTGCTTTTATAATCCCCGAGGCCCATTGTCACTCAAACGGCCCAATACAAAGTCAGCACACGACGGTCGTCCGAGGGGTCCAACCAGCGACCGCGCTGGCCACCCGGTTCAAAGTTCGCGCGCGCGGTGACCTCCAGGCAAGGGAGGTGCGGCGCCGGGCCGTCTGGCACACGCGGACACGTCTAAACACGCTGCTCGCCGAGGCTTCTCCCGCACGACGGCGCAGCATCTTGTCTTGTGAAGGGAGAATTATGGCGCTCGCAGGATAGATTCCGCCTCTTGCAGATTCGGAATCCGGGCTTGTGGTAATGGCACAACAGGGGTTATCTTCATGCCAACACTTCGTCCGTTTGTCAAGCACACCGCCGATGGGCTTTAAAAAAAGAGGGTTAAGTTAAGCACATAAAACTTAACGTAAACACCGTGGACCTTCCACTTGGCCTCATAGGAGCTACGTACACACCATCCATGAAGTCGGGCATCTACGTGGTTACAGCATGGTTCACAAGTCATTGGCGACATTGCCGGAGAGCACTGTGAATGTGTGGCCGGATGAGTGTTTTATGCCTGTCGCATTCCCCGAACTCTTAGTTGTTGCATGGAACAACAGATATACACGTTCTAGCTTGCAAATTTGATATTCATCTCGTGCTGTTTCGCCAAACTGCTGTGTTGCATGCTTGTGGTTTACGAAGCCGTATCCCAAATTTCGCATGCGCTATATGTACGCGGTAGGTTATGCAGTTTGTTTTTGCGAGCGCTAAGGCCTCAAAGCTTACGCCAACCTATTTTATTATATTTTATATTAGCTTAAATATGGGCAGCGCGTGCGTCCGCAGGCCAGTACGCTCCCGCTCACTCGCGAATACTCATCAAGGCAGATAGTTTGACGAATTGGTTCGAAGACATGTTGGAAGAGAGCGCAACACAACTGACATGTACGGAAAAGAAGAAGACGAGCGCAGACTCACAAATGACATGACGTACATAGACTGGCCGCATCTGTTTGCGCTGTTCTTCACAAATCGCTTAATCGTACTCGCATCTACTCAGGGTCACTCAGTGACGAGCGCGAAGGAAAACTGCATTCTTTATATTTAAAAGCCTCAATGGGCCCTGCCAGCACGTCGCTGGCCTTCTGTTCAGCGTTGCAGAACTGGCAGGAGATGACAAAGGAATAGAAGTCGCCTGCATAAGCCACAGATCCTAGAATGCACTGTTAGCTGCCACGGCGTGCCGTCCGGGTTCGACCGCTTCACCGCTGCCGTCCACAAACTTCTCCACATCAACCTTCGCGGGCGGAAATCTGAAGAAATTACTATTTCCATTTTCATAATAATAGCTCGTGCAGCCGAAAGCGACTCAGTTGGCCGGCATGTCACGCCCGAGCAGCGCAGTTTGCTTTCCAACCACGGAGACGGCGCTCACGAAGCGCCGCCCGCGGCCGGTTTTTGCGCATGCGCAGTCGTACTTCTGCAAGTGGTCAATTGTTCCGCATGCTCGGGTTAAACTCCAGGTCACAAGGCGGCGCCAACAACCCTTCTATGTCTGCAGCACCTTGTTGCATTGCGCGCTGCGTTTTCTTATTCGCAATTACGCAAAACTACTCCCCCCTCCTCGAGAATAGTTCTGCAAAAACAACAACAACAAAAAATACGAACGAAGAAGGATCGAGGAACACATCGGCTGAATCGAAGCGGCGCATTCTCACGCTATGGCTGAACGCAGCTATACAGGACCGTCTCCACTGTCGCTACTGCCCCCGGCTACGGCTCATCGTCCCCATTGTAGTGGTACGCGAACACAGCAGCTTGGAAAGCTGCGACATCAGACGCTCAAAGGCCGACGACAGGGCAGTCTGTGGGCAGGGGACCTCGGATCGTGCCCCTGCCCCTCCTCTGCATCAAAAAGAAGAAGAAAAAAGAAAGAAAGTCGCGCAGGAACGTCGGGCGTCTGACGAAAAAGGTAGTAGCTCTTGGGGGGTGACACAGGCAGGAGCTAACAGCCTGTTTATGCACAGATTGCATACGCCCTACAGACCGGCACATGCGCCGCAAGACCTTTCTTTACGTGACTAGCGTTTTTTTTCTTTTCTTTCTTAAAGGGACCCTGAAACGATTTTGGCGATTTTCTACAAACGTACTGAGTCGTTAGAGTAGGTTCTTCTGATCATTAATTGATGCATCTAAGTGCTCTGCGTAAAGCGTGTAATTTATTATAAGGTTTTAAAAATACCCATCGCTGCCGATCGCAGCGCACTGCTCGGCGGAATTTTAAGCCGCCCCTACCCATATGATGCAAATAACCCATATTACGTCACATGGGCGAGCTATCTGATTGGCTGCCCAGGGCGAGTGGTCGATAATTTTTCCAACTTTATGGTGAACAAATGATGCTGGTAATAGTTGGAATGTTAGTTACTGTGTTTTTGTAAAAAGAAAATAACTTAAAGAGAATACACAAGAATAGTTTTTTGGTACACTTCAGCACTTCCGGCACACAGCAAGTGTCGTCTGCTTGTGTTACAACGTACTCCATTTTGACGAGAGCTCCGCGGTCAGAGTCGGTCTCAGTCTTTTCGCGAGCACTATGATTCGACTTTGTTGCCTTGTGGACTGCAAACCTAGCGACCTGCAAACCGCGAGTCCAGTATTAGGGCAAACGCAAGCGCAAGGGGACAGGGTTTGGCCGCTTGACTGAGCCGGGATGAGCCACGAGATGAGCAGAAGGGCAAATGTGAACGGTCTGCACGGTGCAGCCACCTGGTGGCACAGAGCTCAACCATACACAGTAGCAGCAACGAAGTGTATTCTTTGCTGCTGGTGTGTATTTTTCGCAGGAGTGTAATCATCAACACGTTGATTTATAAATGTTTAAAATGCTTTACACTTGGTTAGAGCAATATTAGCGCTTTGTTTGACTGGTTAAGCGCTGCGCCAGCAAGTGTCTGGACCGTGCAGACCGATCAGGCTGCTCACGTACGTCTACGCTAAAGTTCCTTCATCAGCTTGAGTTTATGCCTCCAGTCATTTGCCGAAATGACCAGCTTGCCTGTTTTTAGCGGAGTACCGGACACGTTCGGCGCTACGACAGAATGCTCGCAACGCACGCTGCTTCGATAGCTCTCGGTCGACGGCCAAGCGGCTAGCGGAGAGGTCTCGCGCGGGAGGGGGCGTGCTCCTAAACAACCGGAAGTGAGCGATGTGACGTCGCATCGTGACGCTGAACCAGTGAAGGCGGAGCTTAGCGCCGCTCTCTCGGCGAGTGAGTTGAGGAGGAAAAGCATAGCTAGGGAGGAGGGTAACTTCTAATCGCTTGCAGCTCCATTAATACGTAACGCTTCACTTAAATTGTGGTGCGAATGTTCTACTTAAGCTGTACCCTACGCGCCTACAAAATTTGTCCGAACCGTTTCAGGGGCCCTTTAAGAGCGCGCAAAATGTGACAACTGCGTTTGATCGCACTTGCCCCGCAAAAACACATATGCTGCAGGCGAGAGAAACAAGTGCGACGCTCTGCACGTCTGCGCCCTTGCACTCTTTAAACGATAGCCTTTGGATAGACAATGCAGCAGCGTTGACCGAAATAACGCTAAAGTACAACCGACTGAAACCGGATTTTGCAGGGCTGTCTCGGAGTGACTCAAATAAATGCCACCTTGACAACGTCCGAACAGCGATTTCTACGGGACCGCACCCCTGGCAGGGCTGGCTGCATGACGCCTTCGCACAACACGAATGAGGCCCGAGTGCCGTTACCGATGCTTCTTCGTTTCATGATCTCGTATTTCCTTCCGCCCTAATATACAATGCGCAAATGGAAAACAGTTTTTCCCAATGCAAAAGCAGCGACGCAATCGCTGGCGGAGTAGTGTCACCTACACGTTTTGTGCTGTTCCGGGCGGTGTCGGTTGGAGTTGATATTCGCAGATGCGAGCGACGATCTCCTTTCGAGAAGATAAATTTTTACTCCATGACAAGAAAAAAGAAAAGGGCCATATAGCTGCCTCTAGTCTAAAAACGCTATCAGGAAGAGCGGAAGAAGCACGCAGTTGATGTTCGCCTCGATGTCAGTGAGGGAAAACTTGAAGATATTATGGATGTGGCGAAGTCACATTACAGTGGGCAAGCCAGTGACGCTGATTGGAATGGGGTTAACTGTTTATTAACATAGAAAAGGGAAGCGATAGAAAGGAAAGTATTTACACGGACATCACTACGAGTAACATGTTAGAATTTTGGTCTTCTTTCTCAGCCGAATTTCCACCTAATCCCCTCCAACGGCCCCGCACGCACCTAAAAGCACCCCCAGCAACCCCCTCGCCCCATCGTTCGTCCAATCACACTGCGGTGCGCGCAGTGTGCACACAACGGGGCTCCAAGGTGACACTATCGGGAGTTCCAATACGTCCAGGCCGTTGCCACGAATCCTTTGCAGTGCAAGGAGTCCCCTTTTGTCTCACAACCTCACAAAAGACACACTTCCCCGAAGAAAGCACTTCCACGCTCTGTTGGGGCATCCGGACAGTTTGCGAATGTCTCGGCATGGTGCGGTTCAGCGACGAAGGGCTGACTTCAAGGCCAGGACACTGCTTCCGGGAACCGACTGGCGGAAGCCCGACACACAGTCACCCCGCCTACGCGCTCTTCGTTGACTGCGGGTCCCCCACCTCCGATGGCTATAAATCGCCGCCGTCTTGGTGTCGAACCACGCGTCTCTTTTGACCGCCCCGCGCGACCCTTGCATGCAGCCGTCCGCACAAACAACGCCGAACTCCACTCCTCCCCACCAAGAATGTCCCGGGGATACTTGCTGTCAGCGTGACATTTCACACACACACCACCCGCAAACACCACACAACACAACACAAGATCCCTTGCCATTCATGAAGGAAGGGCACAAATCTGCTCTCAGGTCCACCATGCATCCGCGATAAAATCAACAAAGATAGCTTCGCTGTTGACCTTGAGTTCTGTCGACCGAAGCACCCGCGAACACTGGAAATGGGCACGTGCATGCTAACCCGCCCGCAGACATCCACACAGGCTCATGTGCACAAAAGCTCAGCGGAGCCACATTGGCCGCGCGATTTCTGTATCAGGTGTTAGTCACCCTAACCGTTATCAAATTCGTAAGTTTGCAGCGCAAATGACCAGCGCAACAACTTCGGGTTGGTGGACCCAGAGCCCGCCTGAAATGCTTGCGGATTGTGGTCCGCAGCCACCTTTATTCTCGCTCCAAATACCCAGGTGCGAATCCTCCCACGGCCGCAAACAGCTCTCTCTCTATGATTAAGCACTCTGCCTGTGCTACCGCCAACCTTTTACTGAGCAATGCGGCCGGTGTTTGTTTTATCTTTACAAGCTGCGGTAGGCCGCTCCTTACCGGTACCTCGGAGGCGTCGTCTGTCAACAGCAAATCACGACCGTGACCATGGGTCGCATTCTTTACTGCACAAAGTGCACTTTCTGCCTGTTCATTCTGATGGAGTGCTCTGGGTAACCCACGGTGGAACAAGTCAGAGAGAGGGCACACCCATTTAAGTTAGTCAGGAACATGATCGCGGTAATTGGTTACAAGGCCGAGCCCCATTCTCAGAACCCTCTTTGTTTCCGGGGCTTGAAACCTTGACATTGCGTTCCTAAGCCATTGCTTCGTTTCTTCCTCAGACAAGGATTCCTCACTCGGTGTGTCGTGCACGAGTTCTAAATCTCCTGTCCTTTCGAATTCGGGCAACACCAATTGCTCCTGAATTTGGCCATTAATTTTCATTTCTTGAAAAGGCAATCTATCCTGCACATTCCTTCCTTGCGTACCTCAACTGCTTGCGTACAAACTTCATGCAGCGAATCGTCCTCTTGTTCTGCCCTGAAGCTAGCCACATGCGTTACATCATCTGAACCTACAGCTTCATTTCCAGCTAGTCCCGCCGGAGCATATCCCCACGCGTCTGTCTCCTTCATGGAGTGGCTTATCCGAACGCTCTCGGGTCCAGCCCACGCGTCTGCTTTCCTCATATGTCTCGGCTAGCTCGGCAATTTCGCTAGCGACAAGCCAGTCCTTGACTTCATTCTGCATTACGTATGTCCTTACTTCTTCTGATTATATCTGTTTCAACCTATCGGCGATAACCAAATCTTTTAGATCCTTCAAGGTTGTGACATCCCTACTCTTTAGGTAGTATGAGAACAAAGTATCTAACCTGGTCGCTACCTGATGCCACGGATCACCCTGTTCTTTGTTTACAGATAGGAAAAAGCGCCGATACTCATTAGGAGTCATTTTAAGTTCCTTTAGAATTCTTTCTTTCGGTTCGGGATACGGCATTACGCTACCGTCCGACTCGCTTGCAACAAATGCTCTCATCTTCTCATTGAGAAACGGCAGCAATATCACTCCACGAATATCCTCAGGGATTTGCAACGTTTCAAAGAGTGTCCACGCTTTTAAACCATGCGGGCACTGTGGGATCTGCCTCTGGCATTGGAGCAAGAACTGCCTTCAATTCTTTCGCATACTCCCGCAGCTTGAGACCCGAACACTGCCTCTGCCCGCGCTGTGCATCCGCCAGCGGCTGTACCTGCATTTGAGCGAGTTTAATTTTTTCTAGCATTAGTCTGAGCTTCTCAAGCTCAAACACTTCTTTTGTGAGCAATTGCTCACCTGTTCGAATGGGTACATTTTCCCCTTCTTGACCAGACCCTGCGTCAGCCATGTCGCTCTCCGCCATCGTGAGATGTCCTAGAATCTTCCCTTTAACTCGAGAATATCACTAAAGCGCTAGCCCGAAATGGTGGACCAAGAGACAACAGACAAGTGCCCTACCTTGACCACTCCTGTCTCCGCCACCTCGACTGCCTCTCCGGGGTGTTGTTGGCCGTCCTGGGTGCTCCTGACAGCTCTCTGTCGCAGCAACCGCTGATAGTTGTCCGGTGCGAAACTAATCTGCAAACTTCCAGCTCTTTTTCCAGGCTGCTCACTGCTCTCGAACTCCACGTCGCCACCGTCGCTATGCCGCCCTCGACATCACCTGCGCTACCGCGGTTCACCCCGTCAGCCTTGCCGACTCGAACTCCGCGGCGCTGCGTCGCTGTGGAAGCGTTGACGTCATCTGCGCTCCTGCGGTTCACCCTGTCAGTCTTGCTGACTCGAACTCCGCTGCGCTACGTCGCTATTCCACCTGTGGCATCTCCGGCATTACTGTGGTGTGCGTCTCCGAGATTCCTGCAGCTCCGCTCAGCAACAATGAGCCTGCTGCAGACTGTCCAGCTTGCAGCCTTGCTCGTAGCTTCCAGCGCCGTCCTTCCGACGCTGATGTCGTGTCCTTTCTTGGGGCTTCCAAATGCTCCCCCGCCTGCTTGCTCTCCTCCCAAGCAACCAACACGTCACTTGCCTTCAGTAGAAAGACGTCGCGATTCTGTCGACTGCGCCAGTTGATGTTCGCCTCGATGTCAGTGAGGGAAAACTTGAAGATATTATGGATGTCGCGAAGTCACATTACAGTGGGCAAGCCAGTGACGCTGATTGGAATGGGTTTAACTGTTTATTAACATAGAATAGGCAAGCGATAGAAAGGAAAGTATTTACACGGACATCACTACGAGTAACATGTTAGAATTTTGGTCTTCTTTCTCAGTCGAATCTCCACCGAATCCTCTCCAACGGCCCCGCACGCACCTAAAAGCACCCCCAGCAACCCCCTCGCCCCATCGTTCGTCCAATCACACTGCGGTGCGCGCAGTGTGCACACAAAGAGGCTCCAAGGTGACACTATCGGGTGTTCCAATACGTCCAGGCCGTTGCCACGAATCCTTTGCAGTGCAACGAGTCCCCTTTTGTCTCACAACCTCACAAAAGACACACTTCCCCGAAGAAAGCACTTCCACGCTCTGTTGGGGCATCTGGACAGTTTGCGAATGTCTCGGCATAGTGCGGTTCAGCGACGAGGGGGTGACTTCAAAGCCAGGGCACTGCTTCCGCGAACAGATTGGCGGAAGCCCGACACACAGTCACCCCGCCTACGCGCTCTTCGTTGACTGTGGGTCCCCCACCTCCGATGGCTATAAATCGCCGCCGTCTTGGTGTCGAACCACGCGTCTCTTTTGACCGCCCCGCGCGACCCTTGCATGCAGCCGTCCGCACAAACAACGCCGAACTCCACTCACGCCTACAGTTTTTCTTCCAGCTTCTTCGTGACAACTTTAACATAGACACATCGAACTACATCTCCTTTTCCAAATCTCGAAATACGCGTCAAAACCATCCAAATAATGTCTTTAAATCGAAATAAGACCTTTAAACATTTTTTCCCCACTAGCTATACGAGAATGGAACCAATTGCACCCATATATCACAAATACCAAATCATTTTCTAAATTCAATCGTACAACTGTAGTAGTCCTACCCACACGCTATGCCACTCGACCCCCCCCCCCCCCCGCCTCCTCCTTTCAGAAACAACGTTCATTACCGCCTCGGGAAACTATTATTAGTGGGCTTGTCACGGTGCAGCATTTTTCGATTCGGCGAAGCACCGACCAACGGGCGCTAAAAGGTCGTGGAAATAGGGACCGGCGTGCAAGACGGTTATTGTCGGCCACTCGGGCAAGCGGCCAAAAGAAGTCGAAGGCAGGTTTAGAGATTACTGTCTTTTTGTGGTCGGCGCGACCATGACACCCCGACAACTTTTTGTAGGAACCGCTGTGTATTCTCTGCCCCGCACGTGCATTGAGAAGCTTACTAAGAAAGCAGGGGTGCAAATACTCCGAAATATGTGGTGTGTCTGTGCAATCCTGTGTCCACGAAGTGCTGACAGTGAATGTGTGCCGACAGCGCCGTATGGTCGGCAGCCGTAGTTCCTCCTTTGTTTGTGAATAAACAACAGAGGCCCGCCACAGACTCGAGGGTGTGCGTGTGTGGTGCAATACAAGTGCGCGACTTCTAAAAGCAGGGGGGAATCGTCCGTTCCTTCGCCCCTAATTAAGAGGGGTGCGGCCTAGACCTTGGGAGGAGCCGGGATACATTTGGGTGAACTTGGCTGAATCGTCACCAATATCTGCCGTTCCCCAACACAGGGAACTAGGGAAATGAGAAGTTATTTAAACGCAGGTTTTAGACCGAGCTAAGCAGTCTAGAAGCTAAGCCTACAATCTGCTGAGAAGCGTCAAGGAGCTAGTGCCGTCGAGTATCGCCTGGGCCGCCTACCGCGTCTGAACTGCGAGTTGACGTAAGAGACGACAAACCAACGTCTGCGACGAAGCTCACGGTAGTTCCCCTCAAGTTAGCTCAACCTGCTCGAGGGAGGTCGTCAGAACTAGACTCCCGGGAAAATCGAGTCCAGCAATCGCATCCACCGTCACAAGATCGGCTTGCCGGCGTCCTTCGGGAAAGCTCTGCCGTCGACTCCACGCTTTATGAACTTGCTGCTGCTGCTGCTGCCCGGCCACGTGTACGCCATCATTTGTTTTCTTTCGAACTCTGTTGACCACCGTTAAGTGTGTTTTGTGTAGCGTTAATTTATATATTTACTGTTAACAGTTCGTTTTATTTCTTTTGTTTTCATCATTGATCTAGATTAAGTGCATGTGTGTTAGTGTTGTGTTCCTTTTAATCTTTGTGCAATTCATTGTCAGTCGATAAATATTCTTTTTCTGACTTTTTCCCGACTTTGACTCCTTCGCCTGAGTACAGAAAGACCAAGCGGCGTGCATACCCCGCCGACGACTTCGCGCCGACAGTGAACGGGTGACAAGCCGTGACAGGGCTGCACAAATGTATGAAACATGCACTGTCTACGTTTACGTAACCCCTTCTTTCTTTCTACATTCACTATACTTTTATTGATTGCATATTTGGCTATTTGTAGCCATTTCCAATTTTTTTTTCCTTATCAAAACTGTAGGTCTTCTGCAGATCCATACAGGTAGCGGGTATACAACATCACAGATATCTAATTAGACACAAGTTCCCAGAAAAACAACAGAGACGACGTGAGGAAGACCGGAACGCTTTTTCAATAGCAAGTACATCAATAGTACGTTACCTACGTTGTTACAGTTCGCGTACACGAGAAAACCACATCATTAGAAACCGCATGCTACACATGAGAAAAGAGATGTACAAAAAAAATTAAAAAAAATAAACACAGTACAACACTACAAGATATTTTCTGCGCTTTTACAAGTAGCTATACAGGCTCCATTAGCTGCTCCACAAACGAACAAAAGCGATCTAGATTTGGGGTATTTACAGCTTCGCTTGGTAGCGCGCTCCAAGCGTTCAAAGTGCGAGCGAAATGGGAATATGTAAACGTATTTGAATGCGCACTGAATGGCCGGATGCATTTACCGTGGTTTGTCCTACTAGAGCGACTGCCAGGCGGATGAATATCGTCGTATTTACTTATTTTTTTTTGTGACCGTAAAAGAGAAGATAAACTTCACAGAAGCGACGTGACGCTGGTTAGACAGAGTTGTAAGGTGCGCTTCATTGCGCATGTCCGTTGCGCTATTGTACAAATAATATTTTGAATAGATCAACCTCAGAGCGCTATTCTGCAATCTTTCAAGTTTGTCGCGAAGGTGCTTTTGATGAGGGTCCTACACTGTACTTCCGTATACTAGAATAGGTCTGACCAGGATTTTATAGCCAGTTAGTTTAACGGCTGGAACTGCTCTGTTCAATTTTCTGCGCAGAATCCCTAGTTGTTTAAACGCCTTCGCGCATGTAATGTGATTATCCCATTTTATGTTTGTATGTGAGTTTGTTTATGGAGTATGTGACACCCAAGTATATTACTTTGTAAACTTGTGTAGCAGTCAAGCCTTTAGGGTTGCACGCAAATGATTAAGATCGTTTTTTTCTTGGTTGGAGTGATGAACGCTGTTTTAGACATTTATTTCCAGTTCATGAATTTACTTTTTGTATTGCCCTCCTGCAATGCTCTCGGTTGAGAGCAGCAGTATTTAAAATAAATAAATACAAATAAATCCCTTACTTGGCCATTCCCCCATAGCAATTATGCGCCACATTTAGAAGGAAACCAACGAACCGACCGCTTGTAGGATCGGGATTTTGTGCTGGGCGACCTTTGTGAATTTCGCAGCAGGCCTGAAAAGAGCCTCGTACGAAAAAAGAAATCGCATAAAGCTGTCCTAGTTAAATTCAGGCACGCTTTCTCGGTGGAGAAGGACGGACTAGACTGGCTTCAACCATCAGAGGGCGAAGGCGTCACGTATCCGCGACGCGTTCCGAGGAAGGTGCAACCCGCCATCCACTACAGGAGCGACACGCAGGAGAACCACAGGCAACAAAGACGAAGAGTACCGGGCCCCAGTCTTGCGGCGCCCAGTCGCCTTGATTCGCGCCGAAGATTTCGAACCTGGTTAAAATAACGCCCGCACCATCCAGGAAGCGCTACCGACGATAACCGAGCGTGTCCGCAGCGCCTCACCCGCGTGGACGCCAGCGAGACGCGCGTCTTTATCCTTCCCCGTGGGCCGCGGATGCAGGAAACTGGACGGTCCGGCCGGCCGGCCCATCTGGGGACGGGCAGGCCGACCGCAAGAGGGGCAGCCGCGTGTGCTGCTCCCGATTCGGGCTGAGGAGGTCGCCGTCCGAGAAGGGAGGGCGAGAGAGAGAGAAGGGGGAGGAGAGCCAACGACCGTTCAAGTGGGCGAACCAGTTTCCGCGCGGGTCCGGCCGGCCAGAGAGAGGCATTTAAATGACCACGGAGCGGACCTTATCAGCTGGTCGCGCCATCAGCCGAACGCTGCAGAGCGGACGAACGCCCGCAGGCAGCGCCACGGCAGCGTCTACCGGACTTCGCCCCTTTTTGGCTGCGAAATGAGCCGACGGAAGCGCCGGGATCAAGCTGTCGCACTCCCGAGGCAACTGACGCGCGTTTCCGAAGACGGGGGGCACCCTCGTCCATCCGGCGAGGGCAAGGCGACGCCTGGACGCGTTGCTGTGCAAGTGCAATAGACAGGGCTCTTCAATTATAGCAGATGATGCGCGCAAATCATACTAGCTGCGGTGGCTGTGCGCACATTGCTTAGGTACGGCGGACTATGTAAACACTCGGCTAAGGCTATCCTAACGAGACTACAGCGCGACTGGATAAATCGAAGCTGAACGCGTCTCTCTGCCTGACGGTGAACGCAATAGCTACGGACAGAGCCGGCTATCGCACGAGCTCACCGAAGGTACACCTTATCGCACTCTTATCGTGTAGTATAGCAGAAGCACGCCGTGCAACTGTTTCCATCAAAAGTAGGGGCATAACAAGGCCATGACAAGGCCTTCGGCGACGGTGCTAATCAAGCGAGACGAGTGCGGCGGTAGTAGCGATGGTAATGGGGGACTAATTACGGAAGTGCAACGATAAAAGTCGGCCTTTGCAGCAGCGATAACAACTGGCCCGGATTGAGGTGCGTTCGCTTATCGCCCGCGAATTCTAACCCCCAAGATGGCACACCAGCCACGGATAAAAAAAAAAGCGTAATCGAAGCTGGGCGCACACCACATTACGCGGGTTCGTATGGGCGGCTCATCAGTGCCAAGGTGCGACATGCTGTTACGACTTGCACCGCTGCACCACGATTACGACTTTGTGGTCCCGTAGCGCTCGTCACCCGTTTCGTGACAGAGCGTTGGTAGCGAAGACTCCGAGCCTGGCGTCGATGAGAATAACAAAAGGGACTTTATACATTATATACAGGTTATCATACAGGACATGAACGGGTCGGCACTGGGGCCGAGAGCTCACACGAACGCGACTGTTCCCGCACGACGGCGTCCGGCGAAAACGCGTGACACATCTCACCCCAGTCGGGAGCGACACTGTCTCCCGCTGGGTCGGCGGATCCTGTTTTTCAGGCAGCGCGTCGCTGCTTTTATAATCCCCGAGGAACCATTGTCACTCAAACGGCCCAATACAAAGTCAGCACACGACGGTCGTCCGAGGGGTCCAACCAGCGACCGCGCTGGCCACCCGGTTCAAAGTTCGCGCGCGCGGTGACCTCCAGGCAAAGGGAGGTGCGGCGCCGGGCTGTCTGGCACACGCTGACACGTCCGAACACGCTGCTCGCCGAGGCTTCTCCCGCAGGACACCGCTGCCTGACGGCTCAGCATCTTGCCTTTTCAAGGGAGAATTTGGGCGCTCGCAGGATAAATTCTGCATCTTGCAGATTCGGAATCCGGGCTTGTGGTAATGGCACAACAGCATCCCCGCCCTCAGATAAGGCGCCGGGAAGACGAGCTGCCTCCACGTGGCTCGGATGCCAGGCGCGCACGTTCGTCAGGCTCGTCCAAGTTCACGTCCAGTGTCGGGACGCCAGGTAACTTCACGTGCCCAGGTCCGACTCGCCAGGACAGGAGCTCTGCTCACCACGTTGTCGCCAAGGTACCTCGACCAGCTCCGCTCGGGTCGTTCCTAAGACCTTGCTTCTCGCCACTGGTCCCGGTTGGTCGTTCTGCAGCTTGCAAAACCGACCGGCAAAAGGCAACACCCAACACGATCAAGTGCCCTCTGTCTCCCGTCAAACACCAGACAAGGCCATAATCCAAATCAACCTAACTAAATTGCTATCCCCCTTTTTCTCCCGCTGCAACAAGAGGCAGGTGTACGATCTAGTACACAAGGCTGAAACAACCAGTTTTCAAATTAACAACTCAACAAAATAGAAACAATTATTAATCAGCAATAATAATTACAAATGGAATGGTCCCCTTGAAATCACTTGGACCGAAAACATACTTCTGAGGAAGCAAATGAGGTCATTCATTTTTCCCGGCGATATTTTCGCGGAATCCGAAGCTGCTTATATTTGCGACCCTGCTTATCCGTGTAGCGGCGGTACAATAAGCCAGATTCCTTGCCAAATGAAACCCTCCTTTTTTTCACTCCCCGTTTGACGCTCTTCCTCAGATCGGCTAGTGAACAATCTTCCTGTTGCTCGCGAATCCGAGTTTCCCTTTCAACTGCAGCCTGCTCCTGCCAGCTGGCGGAAACCGGAGCGAGTGTGGAGCCCGCGTCGCCTAATTGCGGCGTCGCGTCTCTATCGCGGCTAGCACTGCACGCGTCACTCCCACTCACCTCCAGGACCCGCTCGCCTAGGCCAGCCTCCGAGCTCTGCCTCTCCCGTGACTGCTCGCCACTCAAGTTACCCTGATCGGTCCCTGTACCGCACCGCTGTTCGCTCACCGACGCTAAGTCAAGTTCCCTCGACAGCGGGCGCGCTTTGGATCGCGTGGGGGCCATGTACGCCACGTCGGCAAAGAATGATTTGCCGTGATCCCTCAGCAGCTGCTCCGAGCTATTTGAGAAGAGGTAGGAAAATTGCTCCGGGAGGGCGGCTGACACCGCGGCTTCGGTGTTAAGTTTCCCAAACTCTCCTTCAATGATAACCGTTGCGATCGGTAAACAGACACTCTCCTTCTCGGCCACTTGCCGTATCCTAACGCACTCTCCCGTAAAATCACTCGAGGAGACGAAAGACGGGTGAACAACGTCCATAGTTGCTGCAGAGTCCCGCAGTGCTCGGCACTTCTTGCCGTTTACCTTAATTTCCTGCACATAGGGCTCCAATAGACGTATGTTCTTGTGAGTTTCCTGTATCGTTGCAAAAGCAATTCTCTCTGGGCAGCTTGCAGCGATGTGCCCTTGCTTTTTGCAATTGTAGCAGGTTAACGGTTTCCGTTTTTCAAAAGAACGCGTCATTTCGTTTCGCTGTTTCGGACCATCGTCATCATTCTGAGATGCATTCTGTCCTTCCCTTACAGTTTCTTTGGTAAGGGATTCGTCGTCCCGAAACTCGCGACGCGTGATTTGCTTCCGTTCGTCGGGCTTCCCGGAAAACCAATCTCTCCTATCAGCTTTTTCTACGCGCACTGCCTTGCTGTGCAAGCTGCGGCGGGTGTAATACTCTTCCGCTAACTCTGCTGCCTTGTTTAGCTTAACCTCCTTTAGCCTATCTTGCAGCCAGAGCCGGACATCCTCATCAATGCAACGGTAGAACTGCTCCAACGCGATGCATTCGACAATTTTGTCGCGGTCGTCGTAAACCTCTTCGCCCTTCAGCCATTCCACCATGTCGGCTTTTAGACGAAACGCGAAGTCAACATTCGACTCCTTGCCCTTTTTTGCATACCGGAACCTCTGCCGGAAAGCTTCGGGCGACAATTTGTACTTCCGCAGTAGCGCTTCCTTCACATCACTGTAGCTCTCAAACGCCTCTTTCGATAAGCAAGTTATTACGTCTGATGCCTCCCCAGGAAGCAAGGCTAACAGATTCTGTGCCCAGAGGGATCGCTCAATGCTATTCCGTTCGCACACGTGCTCAAACTTCACGAGGTATTTGGCCATATCCTCTCCGACGACAAAGGGTGGAAGTTGATCGCGTATTCTTGGAACATTAGAAATGAGACTAGGCGCCAGCGAGTTATTTCGGGTCTCCAACTCTTTCATTTTAAGCTCATGCTCACGTCGCTCCCTCTCCTCTTCGCGACGTTCCTGTTCTCTCCTTTCCTGCTCGCAACGTTCCTTCTCCTCCCTTTCCCGACGTTCATTGATACCCGCCAAGGCCTCTGCGGCTTCCTCAGCCGTTACGTCCCCAGTCCTCATGACCTCAAGGATCGCATTCTTTCTTTTGGTTGAGCCCAACTCAATGCCCAACTCCTCACAAATTTCGAGAAGTTCCTTCACCTTGTACTTCTCCATCGTTCACACTGTCCTCCTGCTGTTTACCCTTTTTGAATATACCTGCCGTACGCTACTATAACACTACTAGTAAGACATATGCAAGTATTTCACACACTGCCCTGTTTTACCCCCTCAGCATCCCCTGGTTTTCAAAACACTCTTACTAGGCTTGAAACACACAAGGTTATCACAATGCAACACCAAATCCTTCCCTAAGCTACTATAACCTGTGTCAGAGAAAGTCTGGTGATTGAGGTAAACTTCAGGCACTCACCGCGCCGAGGTAGCTGATGCCGGTCAATCCCGTAGCTGCCATCCAGTGTTACGACTTGCACCGCTGCACCACGATTACGACTTTGTGGTCCCGTAGCGCTCGTCACCCGTTTCGTGACAGAGCGTTGGTAGCGAAGACTCCGAGCCTGGCGTCGATGAGAATAACAAAAGGGACTTTATACATTATATACAGGTTATCATACAGGACATGAACGGGTCGGCACTGGGGCCGAGAGCTCACACAAACGCGACTGTTCCCGCACGACGGCGTCCGGCGAAAACGCGTGACACATCTCACCCCAGTCGGGAGCGACACTGTCTCCCGCTGGGTCGGCGGATCCTGTTTTTCAGGCAGCGCGTCGCTGCTTTTATAATCCCCGAGGAACCATTGTCACTCAAACGGCCCAATACAAAGTCAGCACACGACGGTCGTCCGAGGGGTCCAACCAGCGACCGCGCTGGCCACCCGGTTCAAAGTTCGCGCGCGCGGTGACTTCCAGGCAAAGGGAGGTGCGGCGCCGGGCTGTCTGGCACACGCTGACACGTCCGAACACGCTGCTCGCCGAGGCTTCTCCCGCAGGACACCGCTGCCTGACGGCTCAGCATCTTGCCTTTTCAAGGGAGAATTTGGGCGCTCGCAGGATAAATTCTGCATCTTGCAGATTCGGAATCCGGGCTTGTGGTAATGGCACAACAATGCGTAGGTTCGCAGTGGGACGCCGTCCCTCACTGACCTGTTGGGCCGAATGATTGTCTAGGGTAATTGTAAGGACGCAATGAAGTGGAAACGACGAAGGCTGACGATGAACCAGCTGTTCGCGGACGACGAGATCGTTTCTCTCTGCTGTCGTGTATTTAACGAGTGAACTGAAGAGAAAATTATTTCAGCCGTAACGGTAAATTACGAACACGATTACGCGGCTGTCGAAAATTTACACCAGCAGTTAAGCAGAATATAGTAACTAGCTTTGTGTTTGTGTGGTTGAGCTTCGCGCCACCAATCTGGCCGCTCAGGTTTACGCCCCCGCTAAACCGGCAAACCGCCCGCGCTTGCCGAAATACCGGACGCACTAAAATTCGCTACTGCCGGGCGCACTGGGATACGCTGTCGGTATTCTGAAGTTCTTTGCCTCAGCTTCTGCCTCCCGACACTCAAGCAGAATGTGGTGGGCGGCGAGCCTTTCACCACATCTACCATAGGTAGCATATCATCTACCAAATATAAGGGTTTATCAACCAGTCAGCAAGTAATTGCGTGTGCCGTACGTATGCCGCATTGTGAGACGGCAAAAGAGGACATCACTTCGACGTGATTTCTGTTGACGGCCACGTGCCCAAGTGCGGCTTAATTAGATGGAGCTTGTTAGAAATATTGGCGCATCACAAGCGTTGCCACAAGCTCGTTTTTTTTTTTCAAGGATGAAAGGCTTCAAATCTATCGCGGGGACTATATTCCGTTCCATAACATAGCAGTCAACCCTGTGGAAGCTACGCAAGAAGTTCGGTCAAGAAAAGTTACCATTCCGCGCGTTCCGTCTATGCTTCGCTGCGCGCCAAGCAGCGTTCGCTCGCGCCAGCATGTATGTGACGGTCCTCGCGACGGGTTGAAAATTAAAAAAAAGAAAGGAGCATCAAAAACAAAAAGGTTCTAAAACAACGCATTAGCAGCCGTATACCACAGTCTGTGTTTGTTTCTAAAGGTTAAAACTTCTTTCATGCGATTACTGATCCTCTATAAAAGACAGTTGCGCACAAGTGCGGTCAAAAACCATCGCACTGTATCCCAGCGCGAACGAAGCCACTGCAAGAAGTCCATCTAGCCTCCACAGTGTTCACAGCTATGTATGGAACGGAGTATATCTATGGAGTAACTACAACCTTTCGTTGCTACGGGTGTGGCGATTTACTCAAGCATGCTACCCTCGATGCCTTGAAATAACTGTTTCTCCATCTTTCTAACTAATTTGCTGTTTCTCTTCAGGAACCACTTAATTCACGACGTCTACGCGAGGAAAATGTGTATGGGGTGAAACGAACGAACCGACCGAGCGCCTCACAACGTGCTGTCTAAATCACCGTACGCCGATTGCAATACCCGTCGCGCCATCTGCGTGGAAGGCGAGAAACGAAACCGGAGCGACCGCGGCCTCGGCGAATGGAGGGCAGGTTTTCTAACAATCTCGGAGGCCTATACTTAGCAGCCACTTTTTTTTTTCTTTTCTCGATGGCATGGGTAAGAAGGAACGCTCGTCTACAAAGTTCTGGGGACACGTTAAGGATCTGTTCAACAACACTACGGCGGCTTTAGAACATTATTTACAATGTCGCTCTACTTGTTTCGTTCTCGACCGAAAGGTTGCAAAGAATCGTAAGGAACGCCGTAATAAGCAGATAAACAGATCAACAGACTGTGTATCAATAACCACGTCGTATCATGAAAAAAGATCCAGAAGGGCGTTTGTTTTCTTTCCGCGAGTTTCAACATCTCCAACATGTCTTTTATCATGCCTAACAAAAATGCTTCACCTTCTGATCAGGTTTGGACGTTTTAAAGTGAAGTAACATAATTCCGCGACAGCCGCAATAGAGCTCGCTTAGTTATCCAGAATGATGTAACTAGACGTATGTTGTACTAGCTAGTGCATTTTCCATGTGAGATGATTAAGAAGAAACGGCGGCATCAAAAATTAAGCAAGCCTACTGCAGTTAAAACTGGCATAAAGAAGGCAAGGACATCAGTGCACCAGTGAAATGTGGCATCTAAGAATGTTTTGTAAAAATAGGCGAGTCGACGAAACATTCGTGAAAAGGCCACGGGACACACAATATCTGTAGCATCAACTAGCTTTACAAAATAAATGTAACAAACGAGCATGGAAGTTCTTAACACTTGCTGCTGCATTAGTCTTTCTCTTCCTCTCTGTGTATGTCTGTGTGTTACAACTGCTTTAGCATAGCAAAATAAAAGCTCACAGTACAGCTGCAAAGTTCAAAGGAACACAAGGCTACACTTATTTCAAGAAATCACCACAAAGGAAAAACTAAAGTTCAATTTAATGTTGACAGCAACGTGATGAGGAATGATACGGATGAACTGAAGCTTCGTTGCTGATGCGTCATGTAAAAACTTGCCCTTATGCACATGAATGGAATGAATTCCCACTTACATGAGCTGTACACCACGTCCGTTTAAACTGCCAGTATCTTGATGTTGGCTACGGTTAATAAGTTTGTGCAAAGCCATTAGAAAAGTCCACACTCTGGTTCTGCTATCAGTTCCACATGTCGCAATCTGTTGATCACAGAAACACCAGAATGTAATGCGTTTGTTACCAAAAGACAAAGCAGTCAGAAAGCACATACAGATGTTTACACAAAAAGGAAACTTTAAACAGAAGCAAGACCTATGTGAATACAGTGCCGACAAATGCTGTTAAGTATAATTCTGCTTCATCATAAACGTTCAAGCCAAAAGGTGCACAAAGAACACACTTAATGGCTAAAGAAAACCTGCAGTGGACACACACAGCCGTAAGATAACGAAGGATAAACCAACCTGATAAGTGCTATTCAGATCAGCGTCTCAGGTGATATGGACACAATGGCAATACTGAATGCTCAGCTTTCTGCAGGTCTTGCAGGTAAAAGGAAGAGTGATCACAACTAATATGTAACAATTCTCTTTGTTGCCTTCACAATCAGCAGCACGCAATTTCTATCCCCAAAAGATATATGTGTGGGGATTGTCCACGAGTGCAACGGAGCCTTCACGCTTTCAAGTAGACATCCCACAGCAGTGATGATACAAAGGATAGAAAGCCTGCAGCCTAAAGACAAGAGAAGCAAAAATGCCATTTAGTGTCTATAGATTGAGAAAGAAAGCTAAAGAGACATTATAAAACTGTTAACTCAGACTATTAGTTAATAGAACTATAGAGGAATGAAGACAGAACACTGAATAGCATTCGCCTACTGGTTCTAACAGAAACCTTTGCGTACGTAGCTTCCCGTGTTGAAAGTGAGTGCACCAAAGTGGTTCAGCAACAAGCCAAATGTATTCCCAGAACAACCAACAATTGGCGGAAGAACTACCAGGGAAAGCATTTGCAGGGGACACACCGTTCATACGTCCCAGGAAAGGGCTCATAAGCTGACAAAGAGAAAGCTTGTTAAAACTCCCTGTGGTCAAAACATTATCCCTGAGAAGCTTAGTTCTAGAAGCCACACAAAATGAGGAAGCTTCTGTGTACTCCACAGGCCTCTAATTAGCACAACACACACTTATCTGATATACGCGGCTAGGAAAATGCATTTGTGCACTGCTGATATCCCCTTCAGTTGCGGCTTACACACATAAACGTGTTTTGTTTTCACTGGTTCTATCCACTAACGGCAAGAAGAAAACCTCTGACCTTAAAGCTGCAGGTGAAGTGAACCCTCGGCATACCCAACGTGGCCTTAATTAGGTTCAGCTCACTGACTAAGTATGCAGGAAGACTGTGCCAAAGCACTGCCGTGTTTGACGTGAGGTTTCACATGCCTCATTCTGTTGGCAATGGCGAAAGAATGCAAGGCAAATACCGTCCTGAAAGAAAACGCCCGATAATTATCAAGCTGGCTCATTTCAATTCAAAGGACAACATTCTGGCCTGTGGGCGGAAACTAAAGGCAACTAACTTCACTATACGTGAAGATTTCGGTCCTGCTACTCGCATCGCACATTCTAAATTGTTACGTTTCATACGACCACAAAAATGTGCGTTCTAACTACACGTAGACAAGTTGCTCGTCAACAATAAGCGCTATCACTACGACCCTACTTCTGACAGCGCGATTGAGGCTACGAGACCATTCATAAAGGCGCATGGAAACAGCGCATCCCAAATAACAAGACACGAAAACGTGCAATGACGGGCAACGAAGCTTATCACTTCAACCTCATCCCACAATCGTCCCTCATCTTTACCTATCCTTAACATAGCCTTCACTAACATTCGCAGTTTGCAACCCAAACAAGAACAACTTCGCAGCTTGACTCACGACATCGATGCCGACATCATGGTACTAACTGAAACATGCCTAAACGGAGACATAAGAGATAGCGAAATTTTCCCTCCGAATTCCGGCTATGCTCTGTATCGCCACGATCGGAGCAACCAGAGAGGAGGGGGTGTTTTATTAGCTATCAGAAACACCTTCTCATCTTCCCTGATCAGTTGGGATGATAATCTCGAACTATTGTGGACTTGCGCTTACAATGGTGCTGGAAAGACAAATTTTGGTGTGTGCTATAGGCCGCCGGACAGCCATCCGTCATTCTGCGATTCACTCCGTAAAGCACTAACCGACATCACTGACAAATTCCCTAATGCACCTATCCACCTCTTTGGCGATTTCAATTACCCTAACATTAACTGGCCTCTGCTTTCTGTAACCAACAGGTCACCGTTATCCGAAGCTAAACAATTTATTGACCTTATTCTAGACTTCAACCTACATCAGGTGATATCATGTCCTACAACAAGGGATAACACCATTGACCTTATGCTCACATCTTGCCCTGATAGCTTAAAGAGCGTTGCCACACTACCCGGTCTTAGCTATCACAACATCATCCATATCTGCATGACAATAGTGCTTAAGAAAAAGTCACCCACAACAAAAATAATAAAAGATTACAAAAAAGCGGACTTTGATGCCATAAATAACGAACTCCATAAATTTTTTTAATGATTTTCAGCAATCTTATCAAGAACTGTCGATAGCAACTGGGAACCTTATAAGAATGTATTGCTCAACTTGGAAGCTAGATACATAACAGTTCTCGTGAAATCTGACTCTAACAATGAATGGTTTAATAAACGACTGAAAGCTCTCCTTACTAAAAAGAAAAGGCTTTACTGAAAAGCTAAACTTACAAATAACTCAAAAACATAGGGAAAATACGAACTGTGCGCTAACCAATATATTCAGGAGCTGACGAGCCAAAGATAACTTCTTTAATCATGACCTTCTGACGATTCTACAATCAAACCTCAACAAATTCTGGGGCTTACTTTCAGTGAAGACACATTCTAGACAGATTGAACTAACAGATCCTGATGGTAATCTCATTAACTCTGAGAAATGCGCGTCAGCTCTTAACGACTACTTCACCTCAGTTTTCTCCAACACTAATGACACTCTCATTGAACCAATACCAGCCCTCCCAGTAAAATTAATGCCAGACATCAAGATCAACCCTGATGGCATATGTAGCCTCATTAATTCACTCAAACTAACCACCTCAGCCGGGTGTGATGGAATTAACGCCAACATACTAGTTAACACCAGTAACATTTCTAGCCAGGTACTACGCCTAATATTTACGAATCCTTAAAGACTGAAAGCTTGCCCGACGACTGAAAAAAGGTCCATGTCGTACCAATCTTCAAGACTGGCGACCACTCCCGTGCTATAAATTATTGCCCAATTTCTCTCACCAGCATTCCTTCTAAACTTCTAGAACATATAATCTCATCCAACCTAATGTCTCACCTGTAATCTATCAACTTCTTTACCGTCACCAGCACGGCTTCAGAAAAGTATTTTCATGCGAGACCCAACTCGCCGAGTTCACCCATGACGTTCTACATTTCATGGACCTACATTGGCAGATTGATGCCATTTTCTTGGATTACTCAAAAGCATTCGACCGCGTTTCCCACAATCACCTAATTCAAAAACTCGCATCTATCGGAATCCCGAATAGCTTGCTTACCTGGCTTGAACACTTCTTAAAAGGGCGCACACAGTTTACCTCTGCAAATAACCATAATTCATCTCTTAGCAGCGTAACATTGGGTGTCCCACAGGGCGCTGGTTTATCACCTCTACTTTTCTTCATCTACATCACTGACTTACCTGCTAACATTAAGAATATATTATGTCTTTTCACGGATGACTGTGTCCTATATTCCCCAATCAAAGGCTTGAATGAAATCACCGCACTACAACAGGATCTCGATTCCATCGCAGTATGGTGCGAGAAATGGTATATGCCGCTAAACCTTACTAAATGCAAAGCTCTGTCATTCACCTGCAACCACAACTTAACCAGTCACACCTACACAATAAATTCAGCTCCTATCAATCATGCCCCGTCTTACAAATATCTCGGCGTTCACATGACATCGACACTATCATGGGCAACTCATATTGACACCATCTGTTCTAATGCTTCATGCACCATTAAATATTTAAAACGCAACCTGAAAGCCGTAAATAAAAACGCTAGCATATCTAACATTCGTACGTTCGCAGTTAGAATATGCATCATCTATCTGGCATCCTTCCCAATCATATATAACCTATGACATAGAAGCAATACAAAATCACGCTGCTTGGTTTATAACTTTCAATTACTCTCGTGATACCAGCATAACCGCACGAAAACATACACTTGAACTACCATCACTTGCTTCCCGCCAGATCATCTCTCGTCTCTGCTTGCTTCACACCTTCTATTACCATCCGCATTCCAGGTATTCCCTGTTAAATCCACCCTTACGTACGTCCTCTCGCTTAAGCCACAGTCGTCCCTTAGCAAACATTAACACCCGATCATCTGCCATGAACACTTCATTCTTCCCCGACGCTATAACCCATTGGAACCATCTCCCAGAAGATATCGTTTCATGCACTGACTGCAAAATGTTCCGCGTTAAACAACCCACTGCTTAATAACCGATCCCGCTTACCCTTACTCTAACACGATGTTCTTTTTTTTTCGCAATTGTTCCTGGCTTGTATTTGTTTATTGTTGTTTCTTTGCTGTTCTGTACATTTCTTCTAACATTGTTACAAGGATTAAAGCTCTCCCTTATGTAATGCCTCCAGGCCTTTAAGGTGAAAATAAATTGAATAAATGACATGAAAATGAATTGTTTTTTCCTTTAATGCAATACTTGACGCGAACAAATAACTTGTTCACAACACAAGCTTTAGGCCGGTCATTAAATTCTGTTAATGAATAAACATCACATGAACGACGGCAGATTAGCTCAATATTCAATTGCTACATAAGTATCATGGCTCGCAGAAGATGCATAAAGCATCCTCTTACCACCTTAACTTTCTTTCAGTGGAATCTCCAGCACCTTTATAAAATTTGGTAACTTTTGACACGCTTGTCGACACCCTGTCAAATTTATTTACTGAAGAGGGTAGGTAAGCAGGAATATCCACCATTTCCCACCTGCCAAGCTGCGAGATTTAAAATTTGCAAAAACCCTAGGAGGCAGAGGAGGAGGGGATATGGAAGGCATTCTGAACAGCATTGCCCTGAGCCCACACCTTTTCGACCATATGTAGGCGCTTTATTACCAATTTAACTTCGGACACAGCGCACAAAGCAGCAGCAAACTTGTAACAGCAGAGAATGACAAGTAACACATTGTATTTAGCCCCTACCGAGTTTTTCAGCAATGTTGCTGTTGTTGATTTCCCCTGCTTCATGAACTACACTAAATAAACTTGCTGAAAGCAAGTACCGGACTAGTATGTGGTATCCTGCATTGCCTCAAGAAGGCGGATCAAGTACATCATTCATTTTTGCATGAATTTTTTTGTTAAGTCTTGTGTCACCCCATCCATCGACACCTTTAAAATTTATTTACCAAACGGAAGATAATTTTCGGAAAACATGATGCAACATTCGTAATATCATAAAAGCTTTACGGAACAATCGGGAGTGCTGGCAGGTATACTATTTCATTATTCCTCAACAATCATATTTTACAAGGAAGGCAAGTGCAGATGCTGCATTGTTAAGTGTGTCATACTGCAAACATTTTAATTTGTGAAATTTAAATTTTGCATCTCCTGGTCAAATACTAAACAGGAACTAATGCAGACTTCATGTGTCCACTAAACACAGACAAAAAATTTGAATCCAGAAGGGGAGGGTCTACACCCCATTTTGAAGTTTTCAGACTTGTTAAAATATGCACCTTTAATTAAACTACCTGAAAAAGATTGCGTCTACCACCTGCACTCCTGACTACCAACTATGAGATGGGTTCCCAGAGTGATTATTATAGTAGGTGCTACAGAAGCTGCCCAATGCATTCACCTTGGCTTGGCCTTAAGTAAAATTTTAATTTCTAGTGTCGCCCAAATTGGAGATGGACAAGGACACGCTTGTAAAGGAAGAAAGAAAGGCTTAGATATTCCAAATTAAGGGCACCTGACTAGGTTTGGGAATTGTAAATAGAAAAGTGTGGAGTGTGGTTGGCATAGAGCACAGGCTGACCAGGCTGACTGTGAAGTGATTGCTGCACAAGCCATGTGATGACAAATGCAAAAAAAAAAAAAAAAACAGTGGAAACCGGCTTGTGCCAATCGGCAGGTACTCGGCAATTAATTTTCAAATTGCAAACAACCGAAACACAGCTTTAAGCTTCAATTTCTCATCCACTGGGATCGACTGCCAATGCCTCTATTGAGTGGCCATCTGGTATGAAGTTCACCAGCCATGGCAACATGATTATGTCGTCCGTTTCTATAGGCTGTTGGTTGCAGCCTCACGACGAGCTCAGAAGAAAGAACTAGGTAGAGCAGTTTGATAGAATATGTAAGTAAGGGTATGAACACACTATCAAAACGGTGGCCTGCTGCCCGCCACTCGCAGGTTGCTGCTTCCTCGCTATGTTCGCGTCTTCGTAGCGCTCTTTTCTTCAAGTATGCAAAACCAACTCGCCCACATCAAGCTTCTGCTGCCCCAACATAGCTAGGGGATGTGCTCTTGGGTGATCACTTTCAGTAATACTATTGCTTTCGTCGTGATGTAGTGTATGGCGCCTTGAACGATTCGAGCGGTTTTGCCCAACCAGCCAATCAGCACACACTGAAAGAAAGGTCTCTGAAAGTGACTGTTCAAGAATACATCTCTAGGTTTCTCTGCTGCCAAGCAAACTCTGTAGGATCTCACTCCATTGAAAGGTGAGTTGCTCGTTGCGTGCACAAGCAGCCTCAAGATTGCTCGAGACCTCAACTCCCGAGACGTGGCATTTTACAGACAAAATGAATATGAACATGGCCAGTGTATCACTGCTTGCCACATGACAATGCTGACACGCAGCAGTGTGCTGGCTGCTAGTGTGTTCCACCTATAAGAAGTAAGAGATGACTGTCTTGAATGAACGAACGAATTAATGGAACGAATGCCTTGAATATGGTACAGTTCAAATGAATGTCGGTGAAGTACCAACAATAGAGGGCCGGAATCTACACTTGGAAAAAGTAAAGAAACAGCCAAATAACCATCAGATACCTTAATGCTCTACATGAGGGAGGTGGTTCTCAGTTTGTCGTAGTTAATTTCCTTTTTGTACTCTGTTTCATTTCATTTTCATTTATTAATACTGTTAGACCATTTTGGGACGTTACAGGGTGGAAAATATTTGTTGCAATGCAGTAAGTGCATTGGCAATCACAGCCTTGCAGACATGCAAATACAAAATAAATTTAGTGCGCACAACCTGCGGTTCACAACAAAGTACAAATGCAGTAGTAGAAGCACACACAGCAACATTCATATTTCCAAGTAGGTGAAATTCGCTACAAACGAGCTGTCGTGATTAATTTGGTAGGTCAAGGTAAAGGTGTATTGATTTTTCAAACGAATTGACAGAGTCTGTGCATTATGTGCTGTGGCAACGAGTTCCATTCTTCAATTGTTCGTGGGAAGAATGAATATTTGAATATTTGAGCTTGGAGAGTTGTAAGTTGTTCGTTGTGGCTGTTTCTTAATGTTCGGGCCGAGCACTTCGTTATGTACAGTCCGGTGTTTATGTTAAAGAAGTTACCCCGGAAAAGATAGAGGAACTTAAGTCTAGCAACTCTTCGGCGCTCCAGCAGTTGGGGTAATTTAAGTTCTGACATCTCCGAGACTGAATCCATGGACTTATACCTAGACAGAATAAATCTAGCTGCCCTTCTTTGTACTTTTTCAATCCTTGCTATCTGGTTTTTTGTGTAGGGGTCCCACACGATACAGCAATATTCCAAAGTTGGTCTTACAAGTGTCAAATAGGCGGTTAGTTTCGCTGTCGTGGTTGCCTTCCCTAGTTTCCGGCGTAAAGTCCACATTTTTCTCTCGGCTGCACTACATAAGCTATGAATGTGCCTATACCAATTTAAATTTTCACTTATCGTTATGCCTAGATACTTGAAGTAGCTTACTTTCTGTAATTTGTGTCCTTCAATTTCGTATTCAAATGGAAGAATATCTTTTATTTTGTTTGTTATTCTTATAAATGACGTTTTGCTGTGATTTATCTTCATTTTCTATTTTGAGCACCAGTCATGGATACTACTTAATGCCGAGCTTAAGGTAATTTGATCTTCTTTGGATGTTATATGTAAATAAAGCAGGCAGTCGTCTGCGAATATCCGAACCTTAACACCTGAGGAAACTGTCTCTGCAATATCGTTGATATAACACAGAAATAAGACGGGACTGAGCACGGAGCGCTGGGGAACACCTGATGAAACACTCAGAATGCCAGATTTCGCATTGTTGATTTCCACATACTGCGTTCTATTTTTAAGATATGATTTAATCCAAGCGACAATAGTACTAATAATTCCAAAATTCTTTAGTTTACTTATAAGTTCTATGTGTGGGACCCGATCGAATGCTTTCGACATATCAAGACAAATTGCATCTACCTGATGTTTATCGTTGATTGCTTTTGCTAAATTCGTGGACTGTTTCTACGAGCTGGGTGATCATTGCAATTTTCGTCTAAAGCCGTGTTGATTAGGATTAAGCAGATTTTGGCCCTCAAGGTAATCAAGTAAACTTGCTGATATCATATGTTCTAGTATTTTTCAGCATGCGGACATTGAAATTGGCCTGTTCTCATGCACCTGCTCATCTGCAATGTTGGCCCGCTCACCGGGTTCAGTCCCTTCATCCAATAACCACTCCTCCCCCCCTCTTCGTTGCACACAAGAAGGAACCAAGTAAACAATGAAAATCTAAAAATGCATTCATTACATAGGTTCAATGGCTTTTTTACAGCTCTGACTTTTGAACAGTTCCTGTAACTATTAGTATGAGTACCCATCAAACCAATGTTTACATGTTACAAGCATACAAGGGCTTCTTCACGTTGCTCCTACTGTAGAACATTTATCAAATCTCTACCAATTCAGCTGGTGGGTTAAGCACCAGGTGGTCACAAGTTAAAAAAGAAATGTGTAGCACAGGTAATTTGGGGGGAAGGAGTAAGCAAAGGGGAAGGAGTAAATGTAAAAGGAAAACTAGGTGGTCTTTTGCAAACAGACCTTACCTGCCTAGATTTATGCCACCCTCTATATTGAAGTATACCGCAGCATACGACCTCCACATCACCTCATCTAGGAAACCTTAGTGTCATGAGTTCTATCAGATGTATTTCCAGTGTTCCTTTCGCACCTAGATCTATTTCTTACATTAGCTTTTTTTAACTGAATACCTTTTGTTCTTGAACTAATATAAGTTAAATTCATTGCACTTCTTTAGTGTAATGATTGCTCTATTAAGCAAGTCAACGTCAGAAGTGACAGCAAGGCTTCGGGTAGTCAGGTGTCCTTGGTGTTACACATCAATCAATATTTGACAAAAACCTACTGCGGGCATTCATGCAAATTACCTCGACAAGATAACCGTGGAAGCAGCAGCAACTGTCGCAGAACTTGTTATTGAATTAATGCAAACTTACAGCTGCCTGCAGAAATGTACAAGCACTGGCAGGGCGATAGCTATCACAGATTATCATGACAATGCTAATTTAAGTTTGTTACAGGAAGAAAGCAGACGCGTAAATATATTTCATTTAAAAACACATGGTATGTTTCACATAGTGAATGTTAGAAACGAAGAAATATTTTACCGTAACACACCGTTCAACAACTATTCATTTGACCGTGTTAATAGATGGGGAGGAGGAGCTTTAATTACCGTTTCGTGGCACCTGCACATAAATGTTGTACCTACCACAGCTTCCTTGGAAATTATTTGTGTGTGCGTGTGCATCAATCACCATAATATTTTTACATGTTGCTGCCGTTTGGTTGCCCCGTTTCTTCTGCGACATTCTGTGCCGATTCCCGACACACAGAATCAGATTATTGGAAGGTTCCTGCAAGTGCCTGAACTTTTACTAGGTGATTTTAACTTTCCAAGTTTTCAGTGGCCTTCTACAGGCACAATCGTACGCCATAACTTTCAGGAATCCTCTGAATTCGTAAACTTTTTCCATGATTTTCATTTGTCACACATTATAACTGAACCAGCACAAACGTTATAAACAAGCACAAATATACTTGACCTCGTTCTAACTACTTCCCCTGATAGGGTTCGTAACATGCTTCTCACAAGGATTAAGTGATTATTGTTTCATCTACTTTACATTCAGGGTGAATTTCATTCCCCTGTACTTCAACCAAAGCTCATTAAAAGACCCCTCACCAGGCCCCATAGCAAATTTTGGTCATACGCTGCAAGTTGTTACGTGTCCTCTAGGGAGCGTCCTGCCACAAAAATTTTCCTAATCGGCTCATTAGTAGCCAAGATGGAAATATTTCAGTGCCGCAGACCCATGGTTTCAGCAGGCAGGCTTTCCTGCCAAACAAGCCGCTCTCTCCACTTGACCGTCTAGCTTCCGCAAGCGAAATTCCTTCCCTGCGTTCTCCCATGACGGACCTCAATGATCGTGTCAAACATACGTCACGGGCACCTCTTTCACTTTTTTTCTCCTCATTTTTTTTTTTTAGACGCTATGCACTTTCACTGACACGGTCTTGTGCGAGCTGTTGTCTCGTTCGCGCAGTGCACGATTTTGCACACTGTGCACAAGGACACATGACTAGCGGCATAATTCAGTGCTACACGCATACCGAGGCAGAACAAGCGGAACGAGCATGATCACGTGCTGGGATACAGTAGAAAATGGCACAGTTTCGGTACCTGCGCACGCGACCGCACGACCGTGGAACAAGCAGACGAAGTGGAAGTACACCTCTCTTGCTTTGGTGCAAAGTAAAACAAAAAAAACACCCAGACACTCCGTATGCGTGTTTTATTATTTCTCTAAACTTCAATTCGTCTATTCAGGCAACATATTACACGAATAACAGATCATGCGTTGAATAATTCTCAAAGTTGCGTGTCACCACGAGCGATGTCACGCTGCGGACCGGAGTATGTAGGCACAGGGACGCGAGTACGTCACCGTCTGGCTTAGATTGCAGCAGCCGCGAGGAGGGAAAATGGTGTTCGGATTAAAATTTCAGACCTATCCGCAGCGCGTAGCGATGTAATTCTTCGCAAACACGATTGTTGGCGCGCATTGTATGCTCTGCGCTTGTCAGCTCAAGATGGCCAGACCTGGTGAGGAGTCTTTTAATAGGGCAAGACTATCCTGCACTTAACCGTGAACTTGCTGTGTTCCTTGATGAATACATGCAGAAATTCAAAGAACGCTCTATTGAAACTAACAAGAAAATTCTTAAAGATGAAATTACGAATTTGGTTGACAAGTGCACCTGGCAACAAAAGTTTACAAACCACAGGATCTCCGAAAATATTCTATTCCCAAGCAGCCTGTAGCAGTAGCCAGTAAAACTATATGGCAACGTTGCTAGCATATTCTAGTCGAGGCCCAAAATACAAATACCAGACTACGTTGCGAGGTTGCGGAGATATTCAGCTTTCTTTTTTTCTTTCAGTTCTTGTGCCCCGCAATATTTTGTCACCGGGTGTACATCCGCTGCATGCTATTTCATGTAAAAATCGGTCGCCATGGTTTACGTCTTCTTTAAATCACTTTTTAAACAGGAAGAAGCGTGTATTCTGGAAAGCTGAACAGTAACGAACCCAGTCGATGGTGCACTTATTGCGAATGTGCTGCTCAGTACAAGGCGGCAGCTAAAAAAGGCCAAGAAAATTTTTTATCGCGACACCCTTCCTTCATTACTTGTAACAAACAAAAAAATTTTGGAATATCACAGGTGTTTATAAGAACGCAAAACTCTAACTGATTGTAATGCGTAGCCATTTCAGTGCTGAGTGTTGCTCTGTGCTGAATGATGTAATTTCCCAATCTTTTCCAACTTCAACTCTTTCCTTTCCCAGCACTAATGAGTATAGCTTACTCCATTATGGATCCTTTCTTTTATTCACTGTGATTGTGTGCAGAAGCTCATTCGTGGCCTGAAATTGTCTTTGTTTTGCAGAGTGGATGATGCCACTCCGAGGTTTTTAAAAAGCACCAACATTTCTTCGTCATTCTTTTTATCAAAAGTTTTCCCAGTCAGAATCTTGACCCTTACCACGTGATTGGAATGTGGTACTGCTTTTACAGTCTGGTTAAACACCGTCTCCCTTAAATTACAGATCAATGTCCCTCTCACAAGCGTGCTTTGTAAACTCTTAGAACGCATAATTTATTCCCACCTGCTTGCCTTCTTAGATATAAAGTCATTCTTCTCGGCCTATTAACACATTTTGCGTAAGCATGTGTCTTGTGAAACATAACTTGTTTTTTTTACACATGACCTTTTCGCAGCACTGGACAAAGGACGAATTATTGAATGTATACTTCTGGACTTTTCTAAAGCTTTTGATTTCGTTTCTCACCACTTACTCCGTTTTAAGGTAAGCAAATTAAACACTGACTACAATATACCTACATGGATTAAACATTTCCTTGCTAACAGAACACGGTTTGTTACTGCTAACAATTGCAATTCTTCAGATTCTCCTGTAACTTCTGGTGTGCCTTAGGACATCGTCTTGGGCCTTCTTTTCTTTTTTTTTTCTTTACATGAATGACCCGCCTAATATTTTACCTTAAATCATTTGCAGATTGCTATTTACAGAAATATTTTCACTAATACTGACAGTATTCTTCTGCAACAAGATCTTAATGTAGCTTCCTCCTGGTGCACTAAAAGGAACTTCGCGCTAGCAAATGCAAAGTAATGTGAGTTTCCTGCGTGATGAATTGTACTAGCATTTCCGAATATCTTGTTAACGGCAGTGTTTTAGAAAATGTTTCATGCAATAAATACACTGCCGTTAAATTGGCTTCTAACTTTTCATGGCAGACTCATGTCAATTACATAAACAATGCCAATTGCACACATGGCTATCTAAAGGGTAGTTTTCCTCCCCTTCGAAACTCTTTCATTATAGAACTCTTGTTCGTTCAAAGCTCGAATATACCAGTACTGTATGGGATCCTGGCACTGACAATTTTATTCATACTTTGGAATCTGTCCAAAATTGCAGCGCATGTTTCATTTTTTCAGAGTATGCACACATATCCAGAGTGTCATCTATGAAAACAGCTTTAGGCCGTCCACCTCTTTGTTTATGCAGGGGGCTGTCCCATTCTGTTTCATAAAACCTATCACGATGTGCAATTAAGATATGTTCTTTTGAAGCCATCCCACACATCAAACAGATTTGATCACTAGTACAAAGTACTTGTTCCTTTCTCGCATACAAAGTTCTTTTATTATTTTATTCCAATTACCTCGAATGACTGGAACCATCTGCCCACATCTATTGCCCAACTGACTGATGTAATTGCATTTAAAGCTGCAGTTGAATCTACTTTACTCTTAGTAGCTGCATTATTTTGTTCTTGTTCACTGTGTACAATTCCCCTCCACTCCATCTTGTAATGCTTTCAGGCCTTGAAGGTATTAAAATAAATAAATATATGCAACATGACACAGCAGAACATAGATTTTATTGGTTTCCTTTTGCACAGTTTCAACTTAGTTTTGTTCTTAGAGAACTGTTCTTTGAAATATTGGCAAACAGACAGTGCAACAATCACCTATCGGGCACTCTGCTTGTGCGCAGTCACTGATCTCATCACAGTGCTAGCTAGACTACATTGCAAGGCCGAATGCTTCTGTACATAGTCACTAAATGCATACCAGTATTTATGAGTTTGCTACAACCTCACAACAGTTTCCAAAAAATTTGCACATTATGCACTGTTGCGGTTAGGGTGGCATTCAGGGCATGGAATCCATCAAGCCCATCGACTATGACGTCAAGCTGTAGAAAATGAAGTAAAAGGGTTTATTTAGCTTAGTTACACGGCTCGAGTGCAAAAGCCCACTTCATGTAGGAACAAGGTAACGTCTCAGTTCACAGCAGGATCCTCTGTTTTCACTCTCGAAAAGTATCTGCTTTTATGCCCGGCATCTTCCCTAGGTGAGTCGACTAGGGTATCTGAAGACTGTCCAGCAGCAAATCACCATCGACGACTCCGTTGCGATACCACACCCCATGTTAAGCATAACCCGCAGTAACTCTGCCTCGAAGAAACTGGTTTGGAATTTGTGGAAGAAAGAAATCATCCGGTGACACCTGGTTCATTCGTCATTGCCCACCCCGTTCTTCGCTTAGTCTGGTGGGTGAAGCACGGGTTGAGGGCCTTTCATGGAATCCTGAAACAGCTGGTTTACATGATGTCTTTCTTCTTTGCTCAGTCAGCCAGGGAAAGAGATTAGGTCTTTTCGTTGAACTATGCAACGGCCAGTTTGCACGCTGTCTTGACAGCTGGATAAGTGCAGAGGGACGGGTGGCAATTTGACTCGTCTAATTAACTGCGCTTTTCCATTCTTTGTTGTGGTTCCCTTTCATTCATCCTTTTCTACGGTTTGCAGGTAATGGTGGGGTGAGCACTTTTAGTCACTGACATCTGGTTAGGAGGTGTGGTGGTTTGACACGTAGCAAACGCTCAATTAACACCCCTGGTGGCGTTGAGACGTAACAATGCCCACATGTAAATGCATTGTGCAGCAGACGACCGATGCGTCATTCCCATGTGCCTTGTCCAGCCAGCGTCTGCTACGCAGCGACTTCGCTCTATCTTGAGGCCAATAAAACATAGAAAATGTCATTTTATGCAATACATATCGTATACTTAATAACAGCCGACTTACATATAGAAATTTGCCGCTACATAGGAAGCCTGCAACATTTGTACCGAAGTTTCACCGTAGAGTGTCAACATACTGTTTTCACTACTTTCCTTACTGATTTAAAGTTAGAATTTATGTTTACACCATGAACTGCATACTTGATGCTATCACTATAAATCATGTTCACCTGCAGCATATTGGTAAAGCTGTTCTCTCTCTCTCTCTTTATATATATATATATATATATATATATATATATATATATATATATATATATATATATATATATATATATATATATATCATGTTTTCTTCATTTCCACAAAAACCCCATGTCACCTTCCGGGAGGTTGTCGGACTCTTTAATGAAGATCCACATCTAGTAATGCGCATTATTAACACGAAGAGACGACCAGTAAAGACTTATACGCGGTGGACTGCACAAGCAGTCATATTCATAAACTGAGAACGTCTTCTTGGCTATGTAAACATATCTTCCAGACGCTCTAACTGACCTAACATCACATGAAAGGGGTCCGCGAACACTTTTTAAACTGCCCATGGCTTCAGCTGCATAGTTTTACCGTTGGCAAAATAACAAAAATGCAACAACAAGAAAGGCAGCAATAGGGTCACACAGACCGAAGTGGAGATATCTTAAAATGCAAGAAAAAAAGACATGCCCTCAACTGAAATTTTGTGCTGTCTTTTCCCCCATTTCTTTCAACCAATGACGTAACCCCTTGCTGATACTGGTAAGAGCCTGAAGCGAAAGCATAGTGGAAATTCAGATTCCATGGTTCTAGCTTCATGAATTCCGGTTACTCTGGTGTGCTGATGGCACTGGTTGAGCAACCTGGGACAGCACAGGGTCTCTTTTCTTCAATTCAGCTTTAGTTCAGTGCAGCACCGTGAACAGCAATAAGGGTGTGGCAACAATGATGCACCAAGGTGAGAAACTTGCACTACACGAACAACGTGCAAAACGAGGCATCAAGCAGACAAGGATGCTCATGAGCATACAAAAGCAAAAAGAGAAGCTTTTGTGCCCAGAGGCATGCCAGCATACTAGAGGCCAAAGAAGAGCCAGTGCCCCTACCTAGTTTTGTGGTTGTAGTGGTTTCCTTTACAGTCGTACCTGTTTGCATCGATATAAAGATCACAGCAAGCAGAAATAAAATAAATGCTTAATTTATTAGATTCTTGCTGCAATGCAGAGGTTATCTCCAATTTAATATTTAACCAACCACGGAGCTGCGAGTTCTGGTGATGATGGGTCTGGCAAGCGCCAGTGGGTGATGATGCAGTCAACAGCGATCTAGTGATTTGTATGTGTGATTAAAATATTAAATATTTTGATATCGCTGCTTTGACCCATGCTGGAAGCACCTCCAACTGTCAGTCTACACAAACTGCCACAGAAAGATGGCGAGTTGAAAAGTGTTCGAGGTCGCCTTTAAGTAAGAAGGTATCTTAGCAGTCTTCTAAATGTGCGCCTCAACACTTGCAAGTACAGTAAAACCTCAGTAACTCGAAGTTGTAAAAACCAAGGAAGGTTTTGAGATAAGTAACTTCATGAAAGCATCAGCCCCTAGGTGCATATAAACCACATAAAGCCTTTGGAAGTAGGTACTAGTAACCGCTAAATTTCTCTCAAAAGGTAAATATACCAGGAGGAGCATTTTCAGTAGATCACTTTTGTGAGATAGGGACCCTACATGTTGGGCATATAGGGGCAACAACAATCCTTGCAGAGAGCCCACTAACACTAAATTACAGCCAAGCGTCACAACTTGCGTGTCGTACTGTGCAGATCCACAAACAGAAATGCAGAGCATGGCAAATAGGCAAACTGATGACACTCCGCCGACACGTGCCTATTGTGAAGGTCATGTGTGCCTTCTCGTGCTTCATCAGGAGTCAGAGCAGCACTCTACCAGCATTATCGTTAAGATCGTAGCCAGCCACGAATGGTGGATGATAAAATTGGTGTAGAATGAAGCATGATTTGCTACAAACTTGTGGTCCGATCACTTTTTGGTGATATGCAGCTATGCATAAAGTGTGCAAACCTATGTGTAGTGATTTTTTCCTGATGTTTTTGCAGTAGAGATTTTTTGGTATCTGGAGTATGGCACAAAAGCATCTTGAGATAACAGGTGAAAAATACATGGAGTAGACACCAAGCCAGAAAAAAAATTTTGACTTAACCACTATTTCAAGATATCGCGAGTTAGTGAGGGTTTACTGTATGAGACAGAAACCCTTCTTTCTATTTCTTCTGTCACCCTCTTGACTACTCATTAGCAGGCCACTTTTGATATGACGAGATATGACAGTGTGAGTATCCTAGCCCTTAGAAAGGCATCTTGATGGCATGGGCAAGTGAGCTTTCGAGAGCCATCAGACTCCACACGTCAGACTGGCTGGAAATGCTGGTTTAGTCTACAACCTTCAACAATTCAAAATGCTTTTAACGGAGGAGTCAAGTGCTATGCCCAAAAGTAATTCATTTTATGACGTAATTTCTAGCACAATAAACTTTACTAAGTGTGCTTCTACAAACCTAGATGGTACCTAGGCAGGAGCACTCACCAACAGTAGTAGCTTAAATGTAATAGTGCTTTTTTTTTCTGAGCCCCCCACAGCCATCTTCCTTAATTCGACTGACTGACCCTGAAGCTGTGCAGCTAGAATGCCTAAATTAAGCAAAGACCGTCATGCCATGCGTGTCACAGTGGATATTAATGAGCAGCGAATTGACTGTGTTCACAATGATGTGAGGTAGCGGGCTCTGAAGACGCGATTGTTGTATGTCATCACATGGGCTCTAATGGAAGCAACAATGACATGCCCCATGCGTCTTTTTCTAGATTGATGAGCAACGCATTGATTGTGTTCAGAGTGGAATGAGCAAGCACGTTTCGATGCCATGATTGTTGTACGGCATCACAAGCACTATATACGAAAAAGTCCAAAAGTAACAGCGCTATTTAAAAAAGATAATCCGCAGTATTCTTCGAACATTGGATCCCAAACTTTAAATACCACTATATTAGTACTCTCCCTGAGATGCAATGGACTTGCACCACGTCTTATTGTTTGATATTCTCCAGCAACTCAATACTATCATCGTTTACTTCTGTGCCTCAACATATTAAAATGCATTCCTTTTAAAGTCTTGTTTCACTTTTGGTGACTACAAGCGTATGATACACACAGTACAGTAACCTTGTCATCTCATGTTTGCTTGCCAGGAAGCACTGCATGCTCAGGGCTGTGAGCAGGAGCATTATTGTGATGCACAAGCCATTCATACGAGCTCCACAGAACACGGCACTTTCTACTAACTGCACCACACAACCGCTTAAGCACCTCAACGTAAAAATTGTGCTCAACTCTCTGATCTTGCAATACAAAATTAAAATGAGGAAGCTTACCGAAGAAAAAGCTTGAGAAGACGGAACAGAACTTGATGCATACACATTCTATGATGTTAGCCATCACAAAACCGAAGCAAATAGCAACAGAGCAAAAAGAAAAAGGGGGAAAAAATTTAGGCAACTTGTCTAGTAGACCAAACTTCACACCCGGACACTGCTGGGCCAAATGATGAAGATTATAGCCTAGTACATGCACCTAGAGCTCGTTTTCTTATCAATTCCCCTTCCACCTTGTGAAAAAATTCTTGTTACTAAGTCCAGCATCGTAAGTAATGCCATGGCTAGCCACCTGTACTTTCAATGGCTACAAGTAGGAAGTACACACCCATTGCAGACTAGATCACAGAGCAAGAACAATGACCTTGAAAAAACTAAGTAAGATCGACTGAACATGGTGCTCACAGCAGTGTACCCAAATCCGGGTGCCACTTGAAAGCAAGTGTAAAAATTCACATCCATAATAAGCCTTGTGTGTCGCTCACTGACCACCGTACTTCCATACGACAACAAGACAAGTTCACAACATGATCATGGCTGAGGACTGATAGATACTGTTCTTCGTAGGACGAAACTGTACGCAAGTAACAACTTAAAATAGCCTGCACTTGCGAGTACTGCAACCTGTCAAGGGCTTGCACCATTGCAGTCACTATGTTGCAGGGCTGCAACAAACCGATTTGCTCATCTCCAGATGCCCTGTGAAAGGGGGTGAATAAGATTGTACTGCTGAATTTGTTGCACATGCAAGGTATCTACAAAATTCACCGAACCGCGCAGCAATGTAGTTCAGTGCCAGCAATGTAGTTCAGTGCCAGGATGGCTTTCATTTCAGTAAAAACAGAACTGAACCGATCATCATTCCTTATAATTGTGATGATCGTCCAACAAGGGCAGCAAATCCTGGCGGTTTTTCAAGTGGAACTGCCGCCCTTCCACACACGCTGCCCTTGACCATATTGCTTTGCACCTCTTCCACCCCTTTATTTTTTATGGATAATAAATAACGTTCCAGAATAAGTTTCGCTGCAATCTGGCACCCGCCCGCCGTTTTCGCTGTTTCCACCCGGATTATCGGTCGACATTTCCACAACCCATCGCAGACACTATGCCGAAAGCCAGAGCCCCGTCCGAATTGCAGATTCAAGGGCGACGACAGATGCATGGGTGCTCTGGTATTACGCAGCTCTAGTATGTCTACAGTGCTGTCGCAACACTTAAGTTCTTACAACCTTTTCAAATGCGTTGGAAATGTGCTTCACCGGGCGGTTGCGACGACAGAAGCACTCAATATTCAGATGCTTTATTTTCTTTTTTGAATGTTTTTTTCAAGAAAGGTTCGAAATAAAATCGGCAAGAGCATCAATTACTCGCGCAAACATGAAACAAAGTGAGCAAATGATAGGAAAACGAATTTGCTACACGAACCTTAGAGGCAAAAAGAAAAAGGGGGGGGGGGGAAGCTCGGCAGCCACGAGGCATGCACCCGGAAGTACAAAAGCTCTCGTTCACGACAGCACACGTGCTTGTAATCAGCACTCTAGATTGAAATATCAGACACGATTTCCGTCGCACACAGTAGTATCAAAAACGTGGCGTACGCTTTTTCCCGTCCGTCGTCCTCACCCGAACATGTGCGGCGGCCGGGGCCTCGAAGGCGGAGAATGACCTCCGCACGAGAAGGGCAAGCCGGCGGCGCGGCCCTACGAACGAGCGAGCTGGGCCACGGTCACCGAGGTCGCGACAGAAAAGAGCGGCCGAAAACCAGCGCAAGCGAGCAGAAAACAAGCGAGACTAGGCGCAGTTTTTTCGGGAAGTACAACATTCGATGGACGCACGCATTCCCGGCGTGGGCGATCGAGCCAGATGTTGACACAGCGGTCCGTCGGCTGCGCGGTGTCCGCTACCGGAGAGCAAGGACGACCGACTTTTCAGGCCTCGCCAGGCGAAATTGTTTCACGAGCGCACAACGCAGCAGGCGGACACCGCATTACCCGGTGGACAGTGCAAAGACAAAACCACCGCAATAAGAAAAAAAAAATATATCACTGCGACGGTGCGGCTATTAATAGCCGACCGCGAGTGAGTGTTTGAGATCGCTCGACCTACGGCTAAGGTAGCACGCCGATCGGTGCCAAAAGGTATGGAGGAAGCACCTAGCATCGGCAGTACAAATGCGCGCTAATATAAATACATATCCGGCAGGAAGGGCGCGTGGCCGCAACTTGCTCGCGCATGTTCGCAGATGACAACCAAACATGCACACGCGAGGCGAAACTTGCGTGCAGGGCAATCGTGGCTCAGTGGCAGCACTTCGGCACTCAGTAAATGGCGCCCGTTGACCTGAAAACCAGGCCGGCCCCGACGGAAACGCCGGACCGCGTACGCCCGTCACATACATCGCAGGGCGCCGGACGCGCACGGCTGTAAACCGGTGGCCCGAATGATTCAGCTGGCACCGTGATTCGCACAGTCGCCACGCGACGGCCGCGAGCTCTGTGCGTCTCCGCGAAATTGTCAACAATGTGGCACGGGTACAAACAGCTGCGACTCGCGCGTCGGAAACGAAATGGGTCGCACTCGCGAGCGCTGCCCTACAAGCGACCTGCCAAGACGCCGATCGGAATCTTTCCAGCTCCGCACGAATGGCCAGCGGCTAGCAGTCCCAACGGATGGTCAGGCTTAGCCGAACCAAAACACAATATGGTGGCCTTTTCATTGAACTGGACCCTACGCAAACGCTGCCCATACGGCTACTTACCAACACAGGAAGGAAAGGATCACGCAGGGCCGCAACGACGACGACAGGCGAGGTATCTCCGTGTGACTTGGGGCTCTTACAGATGCCTTAGCACGCCGATGCGACCGCAGAACTTTCCCCACGTGGCTAGCAACTCTGTCGCCATGAGCGAATGTTTCGTCTCGCGGAGTCTCGGCGCAGACGGGAACGCGAGTCGTGCGCAAGAACACAGCTCTATTTTAATTCGCACTAGTAATACAAAAATAATCATCGCAGACCAACACAATTATTTTATAACCTTTATTATTATACTTTCTTTTTCATTTACAAAATATTTGACAAGTTTGTGTTTAGTTGTTATATTTGTTTCTACATTTATATGTGAAAACGAAAACGCTAAAAGTAAACAGTGTAAAGCATTTATTTGTTTAAAATGACATGAAGTACAATACAATTATATGGTGCTTGCATTATAACATAGTATTTAGTGCGTAGCTTGTATTTATGTTGCAGCCAAGAGCGCACTATATTGCACGCGGAGGACTCGCGGCGCTGCGGTCGCTCGTACAAAAAATGCTCGCAAGGCGAGCGTCGCAAATGGATGAAAGAGTGTGCTGCGGTCGTGTGCGATTCGCGCAGTGATGTGAATCATGGCTTCTCCGGCGGAGCTTCCTGTGTGATCGTCGCGTTGATCTGTTCGTGTGTTGTCGCTACGTGTTGTGCGAGCCCTGATCGCGAGAGGAGAAACTGTGCTTTCTTTCGCCGCTATCATTTGTAATATTAGTGCAGCCTGTGGATAAAATGAATGAATAGCCAAGCGAGTGCGAAGGACGGGTTACGTGAGCACCATTGTCACAGCCGAGAGCGCTTCGCGCTAGTCGCTGCTTTTTTCGTGGAACTGCGACTCGCTATGGTCTCGTCGTAGCGCTGCACGACCGCGATTGATGCGGCAGCAACGATGGGCCTCGGATACGCGAGCGTCGGATGCTGCTCTAGGCCTAACAAAGCTCTCTGTGTGGGACAAAGGCGTACTCCTCTGACAGCTGACTGCCTGCAACGGCGAGTCTGACGCGTCGGGAACGCGTGCAGTCTTATACCATGGAGACGGTCGGAGAGTTCGAGTACAACACCAAGGATTTGATCGGCCACGGCGCCTTCGCGGTCGTCTACAAGGGCCGCTACAAGGCGGTAAGCAACTGCTGTGCGCGAAGCAGCGCTACCCGTTTATTGACGTCTGCTTTTGGTGATGCGTTCTGTGCGGCGTCCCTTTAAACGCCTCCTCCCTCGCCTATAATCCCGTTCCTTTAAATACATACGCTCAGAACGGCTTGCGCTGACCTCCTGATGCGAGAAAAACGTTGTGCAGAGCACACTAGCGTGTTCGCTTTTATTTTTTGGCGAGGACGGAAGGGTGGCGACGAATCGAGAACTCAACACGAGTAAACATGCATGGGCCTGCCTGCGAGTGCGTCGCGTTGCTGTGGGCGCCTGTCCGCGTTCCGCGCTGCCCTCAGGTTGGTCGTACTGCATCGTCTGCTAGCGCGAGACACCAAGTGCGTCATGTCGGCCGGGGCATCGGATGCGCGCTGCTGCTGCGTTGTTTTCGTTTGGGGCCGATGCCTGCTCCGCAGCAGCGCGAGGTCCCGCTGCGCGTGCACCAGGCGACCTGCCCCTCCTCGCCCGCTACCCAGCTGCTGCCGCTCGTGTAGCGCGCTGCCCTAATCTATCAGCTGATACATGCGTGATCCGGCCCACCGCGACCGGCCCCGATCGCTTCTTGGTGCTGCTCGAGTTTCGGCGACGCTGTGGCGGCAAGCGCTCTTCGGCACAGCGTTCTTTGTTGTTGGTACATCTTCTGTGCACTCGTCATGCGAGTAGAGAATGAGATCGCTCGAACGATTGTGGCTCTGGCTTGACCTATGTGCAAGCAAGGGAGCCGCTGCGTGCGATTTTGCCTGAACTTTGGCCTTTTAGAGGGTGTCGCCTTGCTGCAGCAACCTTTGTAGCAGTGGCCCAGCGTGTTTTAGTCGCACCAATTCAATTAGATTGTTATCCAAAACGGTCATTTCTGACCGAGCGCTTGCAGCGTATCTGCTGGTAGTGTTCATGGTGGTACTAAGTTGCCGTGGTGTTGCGCATGCGCAACGAGATCCCAGTGGATCCCAGTGACCAGTGGATGGGATTTTCTTCAACCGAGAGAAACCAAACGCTGGCATTTGGTTTGTGCCAAAGCGGACGCTGTCTCGTACGCTAGCGTAAACACGGCAAATATTTACCGGTCCGATGCCACACAACATTCATTCGTTGCAGGTTAACTACCACATTAATCAGAAACGCTTCGATGCGGAAGACAGGCCGCGCATGTATGAAAAATACGGTGGTCTCGTGTGCTCAGTGTCTCCTACTTTTTTACTCGCTGTTGTGACGGCCGTACCAAGACGTTCCTCTTCCGCGTGCGTCGCGCTCTTCGAGCTGCGCGTGAACGACCGGAGGGGGGGGGGGGGGAGTCTTCACGTGATTTTTTTTTTTCGTGAGTGTCGGGCGTACTGCGGTTCACGCATAAGAGGAGGGGGAGGGGAAGTGGCGTTCAAGGCGGAGGTTGCGTTTTGAACAGCGCCCATTGAAAGAAATAACGGGGGTTCCCCCGAAGCAGACCCCTCTTTAATCCCCCGCTAGCTAAGCCATTCGGGACGACGGAGGGTTGGTAGTGCAACGCGGACAGTTCGGATTCTATTGTAGGATCGAACGCCATTTACGTACGTGTGTGCTTGTTTTTGACTCTCCAAGTTTGAGAAGTGAAGATACTAGGGGGAGACATGAAGGTTAAAATGCAAGCTCGTCGTCACTGAGCTCATCTTTCCGGCGATGTAGCAGGTGTTGGCTGGCCTTCTAGGGCTGGCCGTTGACTGGGCGGGCCTCGACGGATCAATCGTGTCGATCGATGCCGAGCCGAGTGCCGCAACGAGCACGTTGGTTGCGGTTCCGCTTTCGTTTCCCGAGCGTTGCTCGTTCGCCGGTCGGCGTTAGTCCCTGTCGCGTGGAGGCAGTTGATGACGGCCAGCCGGCTTTCAATTCATCCTTCACACCCGTTATTATATCTTTCCTGCGTTTCCAGTAGACGCTCAGTTGGGGCACAGCGCTTGTCCCGTCCGTCTTTTCCCTGTCCTTGATTCGGCTAGTCATCGTGGACACATTCAGATTGGCCCGTTTCGCAACCCGTTTGTGGCGAGATGCGAGAGAAGGAGACGGAGAAAAATGGATGGCTGCTGCGCACGTTGCGCGCAGTACAACAAGGAAGGTGGAATAGCTTGTGTAGCCCAGCCTCTGGATACTATATTATATACTAAACTCTGTATGATCGATGGCGTCATTTGCTTCCCAGGTCGCGCGTTTTCTGCTCTTGCGAAAGTCGAGTGTCTCATTGCCTTTGCTTGGCTTCATAGAAAAAGACTCGCGCGTTGAGCAAGAAATGGCATTATCAAAAAGGAGGAGTGGACGCTGTCGCATCCCACCGTCTTCCGCGAGAGAGCTGTGCATTCAACGAAGCCAGCAAGGCAGGTGACCTCGTGTTTTCACACCGAGGCGCGTCACTCAGGTCGATGTGCGCGCCCACGTGACACCGCTGGAATCTAATTACTCGCGTGCCCTGCCCGTTGTAGTCGTCATTATATCGCGGGCAATGGGAGCGTGAACGTTTAGTTTAAGCTGGTAAAGTATCCTTCCTGTTTGATTTCTGTGTTGATTATTAGGGGAAAGCGACGTTGAAGGTTATATTTTTGCATTTCGCGACCTTTCGTATTTTGGGTGTTGAAGTTCAGTGAAGTTCTTGAAAATTGCTGCGTCTCCTGCTCCTTCATAATACTATGTAGCCAATCTTTACTGATAAAAAAAAAAATTATCTAGGCTCGAGCTGATGCCGTTAAAATCAGTGACGTCACGGCAAGATGGTGCGGGAACTTCGGTGTGTCGTCGCCACCCGTCTGCTTTCTTCCGTCTTCCCAAGCCTCTTGTCGCGGTAAATGGGGCTGTTTTGGTAGCGTAGAACGGTGATCTCTGACAAAAATATTTTCCCCCGCTCTCTTTAGTGTCCTTCTAAATCGAAAGCGGGATGCGCACGAGGTAATGTTTATTCTTCGACGATGGACGCTTAAAAAAAAGGGCATGGAATTAAGAGATCGCAGTCCGCATTGTGACTCATGAGCACGCACATGCGGGGGAGCCGAAGGAAACTAATAAATTAAACTAGACTGGTGAAATTAATTTTATATGCGAAGTAGGGTCAGCTTTAGAGTGTCTAAAGGCAGCTTTGGCGACGCCACAGCGAAATTCTTGCGCCAACTCCCTCCCGGTGACGTCATCGCTGTGACAAGGTCTGCCGACGAAAGAATTGTGTAATTTGCGACGTCACACTGACGTCATCGTCGCGGCTGTTTGAGTGCGAAATTAAAGATAAATGAAGTTCAGTCTTCACTTTATAGGCCAGTAATCAAACTGTTTGCCCTTAATACACTCTGATGGTTTTCAGATGTTGCTTTTAAGAACCCTAACTGATACACGACGTCCCTCTAGCTCCGCCGCAGGTAGTGTTAAAGGAGTACTGACACAAAAAAAATCCATGTGGTTTTTTCTGCTTTAATAAGTAGTTAATGACCCAGTAATCACGGCACGAGACCTCATTTACTTCAGAGCGCGACAGGTAATTATCTGCAGTCTTTTTTGTAGCGACCAGTCCCAGTTTCGGTTTCAGAGAGCAACAAAACGGTCCACCGGGAGTGTAAACAAAGTGGTCACGTGTTCGCAAAAAGCCATGACGTATGCTCTGCTGCGCAGCCAGCGTGCGGCGCGCCGGCACGCGAGCTTCGTGTTGCTAGTCGTCTGCTACGCCTGCACGTGGTTTGCCATGTCCTCGCCATCATCGTCGTCGTCGTCCTCGTTTTCGTCGTCCAGCGGCGACGATTTCCTGCATGTGGGAGTCGCCGCCGTATTAGACGTGGCCAATCACTTTCAATTTCACCCATTGGAGAGCAACGACTCGGATATTGCGGCCGGCGACGGCGAGCACTAAAGCAGGAGACACACGGTACGATTCGGCGTCCGATCCGACGTGCGGCGCCGCATGCTCCGGCATGCGGCATACGATGATTCGGGACACACGGTGCGTGCATCCGAAAGATTGAGCGGCGCGTAAGCTCCACCCAGATCCAGTACTCCAGCTTGACTTCAAAGCCACGTCGAAAAACGCAATATAAACAACTCTCCACAACACTGCGTCGCTTTACGCGAACACTGCGAATAACGTTATGCCCCTGCGAGTGACAGAACACTTCACGACGGTGCGTCGTCCACTGACGACTCCGCTAACAGCCAGCGATAGGGCCGGTAGGCCTAGCTAGGCAGACGCCGCGGCCGACGGCGCTTAAGATCCAACCCGAGCTCGTCGAAGAGCGCTTATGTCTGCCAAAACAATTAACACTGTACACTTAGGTCGCCCGTAATTAAATACAATTGGTTTACTCGACGCAGTCGTTGCGAAGGGCAAACGTGCAAGCAAAGCGAGCAGCCTCGCTCAGACGGTCGATCGGTGTGTGCTGTCTGCCCGCAATATGCCCTCGCGTCGCGTCTCCTGATCTCGCCAGTAGCTTAGTCCTAGTGTATTAGGCGTTGCTTTGAATAACAGGCACACGTCGAGATAATTTTACTGAACTGGTAACTATTTCGTGTCGGAAACAAACTGCAGCAGGCAAGGAAAAAAAAAAAAACTGCGAGAAACCGGCCAGCCAGCGCCGCCTCCGTGGAGGGAACGTCACATGCCAGCCGCGCTGTCATTGGCTGCGACCAGACGATGGTGCGGTTGTCGGACGCATCGGACGATGAAAATCTGCCCGGTTTGTCGCACGCCGGACGTCCGATCCGGCGCTTCGGCACTGCAAAACACCTCGATTCCGGCTGCCGTTCCGGCGCGTCGGACGCCGGATCGGACACCAAATCGGACCGTGTTTCTCCCGCTGTAAAGCCGCATGGCAGCCAACGAAAATTCGTGACGTAGCTACATGACGTAGCGTTTTCTTGGCTATTTACAGACCCGGGTGATGTCAATGTCGCGAGGTGCTCTGTTTTACGGTTGGCTGAGCGCACGTACTTTAAAATTGATTTTAAATATGTTCTAAGCGATATTCGCCGCTGATATTTTACACACGATATGTGTGTGACCCACTAAATCGATCTCACAAGTTATCTCGACTTCAAATTTTTGTGTCAGTACTCCTTTAAAGCGGCAGGCCTCTTCGCGCCCAGTGAGTGCGCCAACTCTGCTCTTCGCGCCTCGTTGACCCGAGACGGCGTGGCTAAAAAAGTTCGCGCATGATGCAATGGTCGAGGCTCCCGCCTTTCCGTCGCGAGTCCTTCAGTTCCATTCTGGTCTCGTTTCACTCCCGTAGATCTCGCTTGGCTGGCCTCTTATCTGCTGGCGCTCCTTGCGGTCTGCTCGTTTCGTTGCTGTGCGTAAAGCCATGCCCGCCGTGTTTAGGCGTAGAAGCACCCGTCGAAATCTTCCCACCCGCAGTCCGTGTGGGAACGCTTATGATGGGAAAAAGAGAGGCGGGCCACAAGGGGGCCGGAAACACACGTTGAAATAAACGTGTTGGTTGCTGTACTGCGCGACCTGATGGGCGGCGTTAATCACCGCTATCGCGCGTACACGCAAGTGCTTCCTAACCCTATGCGCGTGGCATTTCTGTGGTGGCACGGAGGGTGTCTTTGACAGCCATCGGCACTCGTGGTGGATGGATGGATGGATGGATGTTATGAGCGTCCCCTTTGGAACGGGGCGGTGGCTTGCGCCACCAAGCTCTTGCTACCATGCTGCCTAATATCCTACCTAGGTTAACCCATGAGAAAAAAAAACACACTATGAACTACCACGTCCAAATTTTCTGATACCCTATTGCGAACTGTGCTTTTGTACGCCTCCGTCCTTTGTCGTTTCCCTACTTTTCTTCCACCAATCCTCCAATCGCCTCTTACTGATGTCTATTGCGGACCTGTTTGCTTTACCACTGCTCCCGCTGAACCCAAGGGCTTCAAGGACGCCAGTGGTGCCCAAATCGACCGCTGGATAGATGTCTTCACATTCTAATAAAATATGCTCCGTCGTTTCCCTAGCTTTACCGCAGCAAGCACATGCTTCTTCTTCCTTCTTATATCTCGCTTTATACGTGCGTGTTCTAAGGCATCCCGATCTCGCTTCGAAAAGTAATGAGCTTCCCTTTGAGTTATCATAAATGGTTTCTTTCCTAATTTCGTTTTTTCCCCTTAAGTAGTTACTCATGGCAGGTTTATTTTCCATTGCCGCCACCCATGAGATTAATTCAGCCTCTCTGACTTTCCGCTTGACCTTCTTTGTTGCTGTGTTGCCCACCCCACAGGCCGCATACTTGCTGGTAAGCTTCCTAGTTCTTTTCCTCCACTGTGAATCAATGTTTTGCCTGTACAGATACCTGAACACTCTCCCAGCCCATTTACTTTCCTCCATATTCCTCAGCCGTTCTTCATACTCAATTTTACTGCGAGCTTCCCTCACTTCAAAACTAGTCCAGCCCATATCCCCTTGCACAGCTTCATTTGTAGTCTTCCCGTGAGCGCCCAATGCGAGGCGACCCACTGACCTTTGGTTCCCGTCGAGTCCTGATTGTACCCCTGATTTAAAGCAAACAACCGCATTTGCAAAAGTAAGTCCTGGAACCATTACCCCTTTCCACATACCTCGGAGGACCTCGTACCTATTGTATCCCCATAGCGCTCTGTGCTTCATTATGGCTGCATTTCTCTTCCCCTTGACTGTTATGGTTTTTTCCTGTGTTTCCATATATCCGTTGCCTTCGTTTATCCATATACCAAGGTATTTATATTCTGTTACCCGAGGTATTTCTTGGCCCTGTATCTCCACTGTCTGTTCACTGTTCTCATTGAATACAATAACACCTGATTTTCTAACACTAAATTTCAAACCTAAATTGTTGCCTTCCTGTCCACAGATATTAGCCAGACGTTGCAAATCACTTTGCTTGTTTGCGAGCAACACAATGTCGTCCGCATAAAATAAACCTGGGAGTTGCTGCTCTATTACTGTACCTGCCTGTTTGTATGAGAGATTAAACCCGATATTACTTCCTTCTAGCGCCCTCTCCATCCTCACCATGTACATCATAAACAGCAGCGGGGATAAAGGGCACCCCTGCCTTAGTCCCTTGTTGATATGAACTTTCTCCTCGCTCCTCATCCCTTCCCATTCAACGCAAACAGTATTTTCTAGGTAAATCTCTCTCAAAAGCTGTATACAATCGTTACCTAAGCCTTCCCCTTCCAGAATATCCCACAAAATGCTGCGGTCTACGTTGTCGTATGCTCCTGTAATGTCCAAAAAGGCCACATACAACGGTCTGCTTTCTGCTTTTGATATTTCAATACACTGAGTAAGAACAAACAAGTTATCATCCAAACGCCTACCTATTCTAAAGCCATTCTGAAGCTCTCCCAAAATGTCATTATTTTCTGCCCATGCTTGAAGCTTTAATTTGATTGCCTGCATTGCTAGCCTGTATATTACCGATGTAATGGTCAACGGTCTATACGAGTGAATTCTGTCTTTCTCCCCCTTACCTTTATAAATTAAATTCATTCTACTTTGTCGCCAACTGTCTGGTATTCGTCTATCTTTTAAAGTTTTTTCAACTGCTTTCACGAGAGCTTCCTTACTTTTTGGTCCCAGTTCATTTATCAGCCTAACGGGAACCTTGTCTAGCCCTGTGGCTGTGCGCTTAGGAATTTTCTCTTCCGCTTTCTTCCAGTTTAAATTTGTAAGCACTAGCTCCTTTCCCCCTTGGGTCTCTTTCATGCTCTTTTTTTCTTCAAATACAACCTCGTCCTTGCCTTGGAAAGATTCGGCTGTTACTTTTTGGATGTAATTTATTGCTGCTTCTCCTTCCAGTCTGTTTTCATCTTCGCCTAGGATATGTTGTTGTATTGTTGTTGACTTCCTGCCTAATAATTTTATGTGATTCCAAAATATTCTAGGTGCGGCCTTCTTTTTCTCACGTATTTCTGACAACCAACTTTCACTTTCACCTTTTAATTTTGCTTGCACCAGTATTTGAACCATAGACTTTTTCTCCCGGTATATTTCCCATTTACCGGTTACTTCATCCTGTGGCAACTGCGCCTTCTTTGCCTGCCTGTGCTCTCGAGATGCTTTCTGTCTTTCGGCGATCGCTTCTCGTATCTCCTTGTTCCACCAGCTTTTCGGTTTCTTTTTTCCTTTCCAATGAACTTGTTGTTTCTCTTTCCGTATTTCTGTCGTTACTACACTTAGAAGCTCACCATATTCCCACCCCTTACTTGGCGACTTGCCAATTTCTTCCTCCACTCTAGTGACTATATTTGCTATTTGTTCAGCGTTCAAATTTGGGCTGGTCATTTTGCTTTCGTTGCTCTCTTTCCCAACTACATATCCCATTTTCAAAATGATGCGTTTATGGTCACTGCCTATGCTGCTAAACCCTTCCTCATCGATGACCATTTCTCTCAACTTATCATGAATTCCTTCTGTCATCAGACAGTAATCAATGGTCGATTGCCGGTATCCCACTTCCCACGTGATCTGTCCTTCACACTTAGGCCCTGTATTCACGATCACGAGGTTATGTTGCTCGCAAAGGTCTAGCATTGACTTCCCGTTATTGTCGGTATAGCCATCTAAATCCTGTATGTGGGCATTCATGTCACCTAATAGGACTATCTCAGCACCATTCCCGAAACCCCTAATATCAGCGCTTATGCATTCCACTAACTCTTTATTCTTCTCTGTGCAATTTATTCCGGTCCACAAATACGTAACTCCAAGCCAAGTTTCTTTCCCACTCATTGTACCTGATAACCAAAGATGCTCTTGACATTGTGAATTTACTCTTTTCCATTTGGCTCCCTGATGGATGAGCATTCCGACTCCCCCTCCCTTTCTTTCCGACTTAGTTCTGTTGCACCCTTCCCATACATAATTCTCAATAACTGGCGGCTCTTCTGAGTCTCTAAGGTGCGTTTCTGTAACCGCATACACCCCTATTTGTTCTCTATGTAACTGCTCCTCAATCTCTGTCCACTTTTCCTTTCTTCTGCCGCCCTGCATGTTTATGTAGCCTATTGCATGGCGAGCTCTTGTTCTTGCTTTCCTCCTTTTTCTCTTATCGACGGCGATGCTCTTCTGCTGTTCCCCTAGGGGACCTTGTTTATTACTACCTACTCTGACCTCCCGAGCGCCCGCGGGCCCCCTAAAAAAGCAACAGCGCGACCCCCAAGTCGCCAGCCCACTTCTCGTGCTAGCCTGTAATTGAAGTGGATCCCATCTCGTTTAAAACCACCACAACTTCTCACTTCCCTGTTTACTTCGACAACCTCGAAGCCTTTCTCTCGGCTCATTTTCCATATTGCCTCATTGGCAGCCATTACGGCTCTTTGTACGTGACTGTCACGCACAGGCACCTCCGGCACCGTGCACACCACGATCTGCACCTGAGGGGATAGCTCGCGCAAGTCGTCCACCCCCTTCGCCAAGCGCTGGGCTAGTCCTGGCCCTTTCCTGTTCAGGACGTCATTTAGCCCACCTGCTACTACGACAAGGTTGCGCACGTGGGCATTTTCCGTGAGCTTTTCTTTTGCTCGCTCCATGACAGAACCCAGTGTCTGCCCTGGAAATGTCCCTACCGCCACTCTTTTGTCGCCTTTCACCCTCTCCACAATTGCTTTTGAGCACCCACCCGACGCATTTTTCACTCCCCCTACCGCTTAAACGACTCCGCAGTGCGGACGAGCTATGTTTCCGGTATGCGTTATTTATTTTCGTCTGCATCTGAGCGCAGTGGTCGCGAGGAGCTGTTACGGCAAGCAGGAAACTAGCACAAATGGTCGTCGAAGGCAGTTGGGTTGCGCAGAGATAGGGGTCGTGTCGGTAGCCGCGTTGCATTCGTATAGCAGGCACCGACGTCGCGGACTCTCTTCTTTGTCTTGGCGTCGCATTGCGTTCGGTGCTGCTTGCGATTTTTTTTTTGTTTCCTTCTTTTCTTTTGTTACGTTGTAGTAAATGTGTTGGTTTTCAACTTCATGTTTGTCCTGGCTGTGATCGTTCCAACAGCGGGACTAGAAACTAAACCGTGGATTTCATTGACTCGTCACGGATGGCGCGTTGTTCGGATCGCTTAAAAACGAATCGCCCTTTTCTTTTACCCTAGATGCACAGAGTGCGCGGGATGGTGGGAAAACCGGCGCCGCGCGGTACCGCTAGGGTCCCGTCTGGTCCCGTCGTTGGAAGGTATCGGAAGTAGCGGACGCGAGGCGTTCACTTTTCTTTCCCGGCTGGCACAACTACGTCCGCTCGAAAGACCTCGTGACCTCCTGAGCACAGAACGAAGGCGTCTGCTCGCGCAGCACCGTCGTCGCACCGTAGGCGCGTGAAAACGGGGGTCGCTACTCACAAAAGAGGCGCACGTGTTTTTTCTTTATTATTAATTTTTTAATTCTCAAAGCTGAGGAGTGTGACAGGCGTCTCGTCGCAGTTATGGTTGTAAAAAGTTGGTGGGCTCTAACACGCGTGTAGATGATAATTCCGTTCCAATGCATGTACAGGGACAATTTAAAAAAAAAAAAACCCAAGTGTAGTAAAATGCTACGGAAATGTGCTAATTGCTTTCAGTAGGAAATAGGAGCGGAAGTAGCGCGCCGTCGTCGAGATGAAAAGAAGAAAAACAAACTCCGCCGCCGCGTCTTGGTAATAGAAGCAGGATAAGATAAACGCCGCATCTCCGGCCGCCGCGCCGTCTCTCGTCGCGGCTTTTTTTAAAGCCGGGAGTATAAACTACGCCCCACGCGTCGTGCCTTCCTCTTCCCGGCGTGTATTTACGCAGCGCTTAGCTTTGTTTTTTTTGTTCTCGGATGATGGACAAGTTCCGGAAGAGAAAACGCTTACATTGCCCAACTGCGCGCCGCATGGTCACTTTCGGCGGTAAAAGCCCATAAGTAATGATACAGAGGAATAAACTTGTATAATATTTTAAGTAACTGATTAGCAGAGTACACGTGCAAAGAATATTGATAACAGAGTAGACTGAAGCTGCGGAATCTACTATCTTCACGTTTCGTTACCGTTTCAGTTGAGGAAATGAGCTTTCTTTCCTCGATTGTATATCGAGGCGGCAATGGGAATTGTGCTCTGGCAGATGTCGTTGTCCACTCCTGCATGCGGGTGTTGAAATTTAGGTTTCCCTTGTCCACTGGGGGTTGGATAGTGACGCAAATTTTCCTCCTTTCTTTTTTCTTCTTTATTACTCAAGAGATATTGGTTGGCTAGTGTGTTTGGTATTATTGTTGTAAAGGCAGCACAATTGTGTTGAGAGGCATGGACGTACGCCAGATCACGCAAATATGAGCGCTGAACTGCAAACTGCAATTCTCGTATATATTTAGGCGTTTCGTGCGTGCATTATTTCCCTATATCGTCAACCGAAAGCTTGCTTTGCAACGCCATGGATATATTTTGACGCATTTGACATAATATGCCGTCACTGAATGGCGCCGTGAGCGCTGGTGCTTGGGTGGACGTTGCGAATGTCTTTGCTAGGTTGTTTGTTGGTTTATTTTTTGGTTTGCATTTACCAAAAGTAGTTGACGTAGGAAGATGAACGCGGCTCGAGGGACCCCGGGCTGCACGAGGCGGCACCGGTTCACAGACACACGTAGGACTGTATGTTGACCAAAAAAAAAAACACAGGTGCGCAAAAGTGACGCAGCTTATTCCGTCCTGCAGAGCTAATGTTATGCAATTAAGTAATCTACACACGACCGCAATGGACCAAATCAGGGCTGTCCCGAGGGCCCGTGTGACGGCAGAGGGGCTCGGTCTCTCTGTACCGACGTGGGAGCGGCCCGCATCAGTCCCAGACTGATCCCTCAGGACCTAAATGAAGTTCTTCATACCATACCATACGACCGAAATGAATATCTGTACAACGCAGCAAGAGAGGAGTGGGAAAGAAGTGTAAATCACAGTTAAATGGCGTCTGACAAGATTAAGTGTGAAATAGCGTCTCAATTCAAAAGCAGATAGATGCACTAGCGGGCATACGTTGACGGATGAGGCTTGCACCGGCGAACATGTCAAGGGCTAGAAGATGGGAGAGAACTAAAACTGCGGCAGCGTTATACTGCATACAGCTATTGCGTAAAGATTCGAGATCAATTTTGACACCGTGTGGTTCTTTAACGTGCGCTCAAATCACGGTAGACGAGCTTTCCTTTCTGTTTTTTTTTTCTTTCATTCTGGCCGCATTGAAATGCGAACTGCGCAGTCGGGATCGAATCCGTGACCTCGGGCTCAGCAGCGCAATGCCGTGAGCCGCCGCGGCAGGTTTAGGTGACAAGGAAATGACGAAGCTAAAGAGTTGGAAAAAAAAAAAAAAACACGGGAAAGTGCGTCCATGCCCGTGTCTTAGTGTCCCTGTTCATTGCGCTGCTTCCAGAGTGAATCAGTTTACGTTTCCTCTATTGCTCGTGCATTCGCAAGAATGCAAGGTTTCATCGAGTGTTTATGCACTCGATAAGCGATCATACCGCTCTCTCGATGTTCGGCAGCGCGAACCAGGGAACGCTTGCAGTGTATACGGAAGACCTTGACATAAACCTAGACCCCGTTTCTGTTATCGCTCATTAAAAAAGCGCGTACTTTGTCCGTTTGTTTTCTTCTTCTATTCTGGGAATATCTAGACACGAAGGTTTGTGCGCCTTGTCTTCGATCTGGCCGCATCTCATCTGCGAACGTAAAATCGGGTCATCGCGGTATTTTCATCTCTCTTGTTCGATAAGTGTTTGTTACTTGCTGTTAACTTAAATTGTGGGCTTTTACGTGCCAAAACCACGATCTGATATCGCCTACCTTGCGGGAACGAGAGGTGACGCTAGCGCGCCGCATAGTTAAGTTGAGTTAAGCGTTGAACGGTGATTTCCTCCTCTCCGGCGGGCGCTTTTTTTAACGCGTCAGCTACGGGCGGCAGCTGAAGGCTGCGCTCGGAGGCAGAAGCCAGCGGTGTGGAAGGCCAAGCGACGAAAAAAAAAAAACAAAAACAAAAAACAATGTTAATAAAGAAATGAAAGTGGCAGGCATCTTCGAGGCCACGTCGATCATCTGTTTTAGCCAGCTACTGCTGCGTAATTGGCGGCTGGCGGGACTTGGAGCGAAGCAAAGAAGAAAACGCTGTTGTTATCCGGCCGAGCGGTCAGCGCAACAACGCATTCACCGGGAAAGGCCTTCGCAGGCGCTTTTGAATGCCGTCCTCGGTGCTTTTACCGGAGGGGGCGAGGTTTGGCCTGCTGGCTTTGGGCACGATCGCACCAGCGGTGATAGACTCGGCCTTGAGCGCCCACGCTCGCGTTCTAGCTTGCAAATACGCTGGGTAGTCGAACGATACCGGTTTTGGTCTACTCGATGTTTTGCACCTTCTCTGCGTGCGGTTATAGTGCGAAAGCCATGAGTAAAAGCGAAACAAATGACGCAGCAACATCGAGAACCAGTGGCTACAGGCACAACGGCGAGATCAGTGCACGCATGCGCGGTTCTCGGACGTGCGTCATATCCGCTTCACTGCCAGCAGCGCGCGTCATTTGCCGAAGCTTTAGTTAAACGCTGTTAATGAAAAAGAAAAAAGCTGTGCGATTGTCAGCCCTGCGGTTTTGCCAATGTTACTTCGGTTGCATATACCTATTACCAATTTATTCAAATTGAAATTTCTTTGCAGTGCCTCTTTAATAAGTCTTTTACCTAACTGCTGGTCCGTACCAGTGTTTCTTGAGAGATACCTACAGAATGCTCTTGTCATGCCCTAATGATGAAGTAACGGATCCCGAGGTTGTCTATTTGAAATGTAAAATTTTGGATGAGCCGGCGTTGTTAGCCCTCTGCATGAGAACTGGAGTCTAGAGAAGACGCTAAATTATTTTCCGATAGCTACAAAAAAAATGACATGCTTTACTACTTCAGTCTAGTCCTGGGTGCCCTCCCTGCAGGACGAAATGCTACGAGGCATAAGCTTGGATGCAATGCATCCCGCGGGGCGTCGTGCTAGCAGTAGAAACGACTTCTGGCGGTGAACTTGAAAGACGCAAGAAGGGCGAGCCTACTAGGCCATCGGCGTAGAAGTGGCTGAGTGTACTTTTTATTATGGCGCAGTCGTATTCATCCCTATATGAACGAGACGACCACGGACCTCCTGGAAACTGTCTCCCAGAATAAACCACTGTGGGCAGGAAATGTGCGAGCACAGGTTCTTCGGCGGAGTGGTCGTTGGGTGTCGCGTAAAGTATTACTTAAAAGGGCCCCGAACCACTTTTTTATCAAAGTGGAGACAGACATTTGAAGTGAAAATAGGCTATTTGAGAAATACTTTGCCGCAAAAAGGTACTTCAATGCGTTCAACAGAAGAGGACTTATTGGCAATCAAACACGACCTCCACTGTGCTCCCGTTCCTTCTTCGATGCCTTGTACTGCGAAGGCGACGGCGCAGTGGGGTTGCCCCCCTTCTATATGTCACCGTGGGGCGCAGTTCAAATTTCATTTTGGGTGTTAAAGTAGACGCGACGACTTGCCCCTTTGGTGCCTACAACGTAGTAAACATAAGCCAAACGCGGTTGTCCTCAGCGAGCCGCAGTGCGCTTAGCCACCACTGGACTCGTGGCGGCACCCTGGGGCGGCCGCGGTATCTACTGTGTAGCCGACCGCAGGTGGATGTCAGCTATCGGGAATGGACGGAATGGACGAGATAAAGCGTCCGATGACGAAATAGTGCGTCTAGAATAGAGTGAGGACAGGACCTTCTGTTGAAAAGAGAGCGTTTGAGATAGAGGTGACTAGGCGATCCGCTTGCGAGCTCCACGCAACGGGTACGATAACAAAACTTGGCTGAGGTGTTCACAGCAGCGTTTGCTATCCGCGGACTGCGTTATTGCACCAAGCACGACGGGTGTTTCTAGGCGCCTTTAATAGAGCGGAAAGTTGCGCAAGTTGGTTTACACAGTTGGTAAGAAGCGCTAGCTTGGCGCAACACAAGAACGAAGAACGTGTGTGTATCCGTCGTTCATAGTGTTTCGTCAAGTTAGCGCTACTCGAGACCATGCTTAGTGAGGCATTACATTAGACTCCATGCACACCGTCGCGCTCGCCTTCCTGTGATCGTGACTGCCAGTGTCAGGACACGCCCTGCCACGAGTGGCTCGTGCGTTGACGCTGCTTCTCTCGAGTGCGCCCCTGTAGCGTTCAGGTTTGGAACGGTGGGCGCTGCACGCTTCGCGATCATTGTCGGCACCTTCAGTGTCGCGCCTCGTGGCACAGGCGTGTCGTTCTCCGGTGGGCGATCTTTACTGCCGCCACGTGCACCCGGCAGTGTGAGCCGGCCGTTGTTTGCTTCTGTGAAGCTTGCGTGCATACTCGCGTTCGTGGGACTCCGCACACCACAATGGATTTCCCGTGAGGCCCGGACATTTTGGAAGCACCCGCGTACGGTGAACGTGCGTGTTGACGCGTCCATTCAAACATCCACCGCGTGACCAACTTGAAGCGAGTGTCGGCTGTCTGTCAGACTTGGCAGTCAAGCGGCGGCGCACACAGTAGTCGGGTCGGCAAAGAAAGAAAAAGGCCCTCAAAGAGGGGCTTTGGGAGGGGATGCCCGTTCCTTCACGGCCGCTCCCTACACGCATACCAGTTATCGCGTGGCAGGTTCTCTCTGCTGCTGTCCGTGAAGCCTCTCTCTATTTAGCTGTCCAGAGACAGGACCGCGATATGGTTAGCTACCAGAGCTGGTTCTACCGCTGGCCCCGGCGAATGTTGTGGCGAGCGACGCGCCGATTCTTCCGCCGGGACCGAAGGCTGGCTTCGTTGGTTTGCTGTCGGCTGCCTTTCCCTGCCTGGCCTGACTCCTTCCTATTGTTTTTACTCGCTGGTAAAGTTTACTGCTAGTTAGCATTTCTGTAAGCGTGCGCCACGAGAAGCTGCGATCGAGGAGTGTCACGCGGTCTGCGAAGCCACTTCCCTTTGAGCTCAAACTGTCGTTGGCAGTAGCGCGCCTTCCGCTGAATGCGAACGGGTTAGAGACAAGACGGAAGAACACGATCACTTTGTCGTCGTTCTTTTATGCGAAGCATATTACGAGAGCTCAACCCAGCTCCTCAGGCGCGGCGGTGTCGCCTTCAATGACCTTTGACCCCATGCCATACCACGTGACACCGTGACGTCACGACAGAGGAGAAACGGGGCTCCAACTCGCGCCGTCGCTCGCGGCGTCGCTCAACTCTCGCAAGATGGGCTGGGTGGGAATCGAACCAGGGTCTCCGGAGTGTGAGACGGAGACGCTACCACTGAGCCACGAGTACGATGCTTCAAAGCGGTACAAAAGCGCCTCTAGTGAATGCGGTGTTGCCTTAGAAACGAGCTGTTTCTAAGGCTCAGGCGTGCGTCGCTTGCTCAGGCGCACATTTCGTTGCCGCGCCGAACGCTGCGTTGCTCGACGCTCACCGCGTCCAATGCGGGGCGCGTAGTCGCTGGCGGGTCGACGGGAACGCTGTCGCGTTCCACTCTTGAAGGCGAAGCAGAGTAACGCACGAGTTGTTTCTTCGTCTAGCCGAACCAAATATAGCCAAGCAACAGCAGTTCACCAGGCTAAACAGTGGTTCAACAACTAAAATAAAGGCTAGTATGCTTCGCATCCTGGGCGTAACCTTAGCTAAGCCACAGCCATTTTTTTTTTGTCCCTTCTCGATCGCGCTCTCATTTCGCTATGACACATTTGCAACTCGCCTACTCAGTCATCCTTTTACGGGAATGTAGTTTCTGGACGAGAGTTTGTGCAGAACGTTGAGTATAGAGGACATGGAGGTCGAAATAATTCCTGCAGAACCCGTCTCGCGTTTAAGGTTGAGGTTAACGCGATTTGAATTCAAACGATGCACATACTGTACTGGCACCGCCGAGACGCGTCACGTACGAGCCGTGTACTGCAGCGGAGCTCCTCTTTCTCGAGCCTCTCTCTGGACACGCTGTGCTGTCTAGCGGCGTGCGCGCAATGTCCTCCATTTTTTTGCGTGGCGTCCGAGATTTCACCGGTGCCTATGAGCAGTACGAGCCGTGCGTACTGCAACCGGGATCCTCTCTCGCGTTTCCCACTGGAAACGCAGCGTCGTGTGCGGCGCTCCCGCGAAGTTCCCTTCATTTTGCGTGGCTTCCGAGATGTGTGGCATGGCGGTGCGTGCTAACGCTGAGAATTCATCCCGGGCTGCACGCGGGCATTCGCGACGCGACGCTTAAGCGTCGGGCGGCTGTGCTTGGGGAACTCGTGTGACGCGGGTTCGATTTCGCCCCGTACGGGATCAATCTTAAAGGGCAACTTCGGCGATTTTTCTATGTCCACTGACGTTAATAAAATTTCGAACATGTGTTCTCTTTTGCATTCCCATTATCAGTGTCAAACTATATGGCTGCGAGTCATTTAGTTTTCCTGAAAATGAATTTTAAAGATTGGTTGCGATCCCGACTCATGACTTTGACTTTCTACCGGCCGCTGTCTAGTTCGGAAACTCTGTAAAAGCTCACTGTGTGGTCAGGAGAGATAATCAGCTTCGCTTCTTTGGTGTTAGCGCCACGTGTACTGCGTGTTTAGCGCGCGTTCTGCGTGTTTACATTATAGTAGTGTAGTATCTGACGTCATTGGCTCACCGTGACGTCACACGAAGCAGCTACCCGTTTCCGTTTCGATATCTCATTTATTGGTTATTTAAAATCACTGATGAAGTTAAGCAATTGAACCACCGTACAGGTGACAAGACCATCGATGCCATTTGAAAATGGCAATATCCTAAAAAGGTAAAAAAAAAAAAACGCCGGAGTAGCCTTCATAGTAGTGGCTTAAAGGGCCCCTCGCCAGGTCCGGCCATGTTGAGCTGACAAGCGCCGCGCATACAATGTGCGCTAACCATCGTGTCTGCTAAGCATTACATCGCTATGCGCCGCAGGAAGAGCCGAAATTTCAAAGCGAACGCCGTTTGCCCTTCTCCTCGCGGGCGCCGCGATCCCAGCCGGAGAGTCGACGTATATCGCACAAGTGTGTCCACGTGCGTGTCTTTGCTGTGACGTCGCCCTTAGTGACTTCGATAATCTTTTAAGGCAACATATGTTATTTGTGTAATCCGTTGCATCGATAGACGAATTACGCTTTAGAGAAATAATAAAACACACGAACCGAATGTATCCGTGTATTTGTTTTACCTCGCAACGCTACAAGAGAGATGTACTTCCATTTTGTCTGCTTTTTACCACGTCGTGCAGTCTGCGCGCCCAGAAGACGAAAGTATGGCATTTTCTACCGTGGAAGGGGGGGGAGGGAGGTGATCGCAGAACGCTCCTTACAGGGCACGTAACAACTTCCAGTGTATAGCCGAAATTCGCTATGTGGGCTGGTGAGGGGCCCCTCTATATTAAAGAAGCTAGATAAGCATCAGATTGGCAGCATCGTGTAGAGCTCTGCAGGACGACCATTTTACGGAACGTCGAAGAAAGATCCCTCCCTGTCCCCCTTCTTCCTCGAACTTATGCTTTCTTGCGAGGCTTTTGCGGCAGCATGCCCGTGTGTCGTCTCGCTGCCTTTTGCGTATGCAAGACAGGTGCGTGCGAAAGCGAGTGTGTCAACATCCTTGCGCCGACCTCGCGGGCAAGTGCGTGTTTTTTTCCACACTCACGCGGGTCATACGCTACGCTTCCAGCCGTTCTAACGGCGAAGCGGAATTCCTTTTCGCCGTGGGCATACAGTGCGCGTTGCCGAGCGCTTTTTTTTCTTTTTTTCGCCATTGTTCATGCCTGAAATATGGTAACAATTGCGATCGAGTGCGGCCTTAGCCAAACTGTACGACTAAAGCTCGTCTGATCAGCTATAGGTTTTATGGCGGAAAACAAGTTGCTATTGCTGGCCAAAATAGCAAACCGTGCGTTTTTTGTGACGTGGATGTTTATGTGACTTGTGTCGCTGAGCGCCCGCGTAAGATAAGTTAAACGAGATTCTCCTGTTTTGTTGGTACATTTTACTCGTTCATGTTTTTATTGCTGTGTGCGTGTTTCTTCTTACCAGCATTGCACGTGTGCGTTATTTGTTACCTGTGTCGTTTGAAGGGCTATCACCTTGTTCCCCCCCTTGGTCGATTCCCGACCAGTGCAGGTTTGAGACAGTGTCAGTCGGGCAGCTGTACTTCCGCTCCGGATAACCGGGCAGTTTATCTCACATTATTGAGTGCTTTTGTGACACCGTGTTGATCAAGCAACCCTGGTCGACAGGCAGCAGTCAGTGCAGCCTCGATCGCCTCGTCCACCACTGTGGGTGCTTTGGTTGTCTTCAGAGAATCAAATTGAAAGGATTTTCTGCAATCCATCACCGTTGCACAACATGAATGCACCCCCTCTTTCTCTTTTGGCCGCTTGACCCGCCGTGGTTGTTCAGTGGCTATGGTGTTAGGCTGCTGAGCACGAGGTTGCGGGATCGAATCCCGGCCACGGCGGCCGCATTTCGATGGGGGCGAAAAGCGAAAACACCCGTGTGCTTAGATTTAGGTGCACGTTAAAGAACTCCAGGTGGTCGAAATTCCCGGAGTCCTCCACTACGGCGTGCCTCATAATCAGAAAGTGGTTTTGGCACGTAAAACCCCATAATTTAATTTTTTTTCTTTTGACCGCTTGTCTGCAGTCACAGCGCTCTCGCGTCTCCCGCCTCGGTGCTTCCGTTTCGAGAATGCCGAGATGCTTCCTCGACGGTCGGCGCGGAAGATGCGCCGTAAATAAGAACCCTTATTCTCGGCGTGGGTTGCAGCGCCTCCCTTCTCTTCCGGCACGGTCGCCCCGGGTGAGGAGTACGCCGAGTGCCGTACGTGGTGTCGTAGTCCCTCTCGCGCTGTGCGCGTGTATATATATTCTCATACGTATACGGCCACTGCTGGCACGCGTGGAGAAGCGGCTGGCAGTTGATCTGCAGATGAACTGCGCGGTCGGGTTCAACGCGCTCCCGTTCGGCGAGGGAAGCGTGCAAACGTGCACGGACACGCGCGGGAACGCAAACGGACAAGTCCCAACAAGTTTATTTCGATATCTTGGCCGCTTCGTTCTACTTGTGTCCATGTTTGCTTGCCTTTTCTGATGCTTTGAGGATCGGATTTTATGCATCATGGGCGCTGTCCTTCGCGCGAGGCGGTCGCATGCATTTCCTGCGCGGTGGTTATCCGACACAGCATCTAGATTGCGCGCCTTATCTGAACAGCAGAAGCGTCTGCATGTGGAACACGCGTTAGGAGGCGCCTTGCTGTGCAGCCATGATCACAACAAACTAAGGGTGACACGCCTAGACCAGTGGCGTAGCCAGGGATTGACACATGGGTAACATGCCCCCATCATTAAAAAAAAAAAAAAACGTTCTGTTTTTTTTATGGCGCCCGCACAGCCCACATGCTCTTCCCTCACTGTGTGCTTATGTGGCGTCGTCGGTCGGCATTGTCGTGGTGAATTCCGCTATTCGATTCTTTTCTTTCCAAGTGCGAAACATACGTTCGTTATGCGCCGTCTGTCCCGAGCGCGCTCTTGTTTTTTTTCATTTGTCCGTTGGGACCAACTGCGCGCCCTCGCTCTTTAGTGCCGTCAAAATACGAATTGCAGCCGGGGCTTCGAGGACGCGTTGCGGCTCTCTCGCGTGCTGAAAGGCCGTGTTTACCTTTCCTTTGCTCCCTTGCGTAAACGCTGCCGCGAAGCAACTCACGTGAAAAAAAAATAATAATAAAGTTGATTGCGCTGGGGCTCAATTGCAATTTAATGCAGCCGCGGATGAAGGCCGTAGGGACGTTGAAATGACAACAAGCTCGGCAGCATGTACTCGGCGGCTGTTTATAGATACCGTCTTCGAAATAGTAGGCGCGTGACAACACATATATGGAGCGGTAATCCATCGTCGCTCCAGGATAGCTTTTTTTTGATAGACCACTTAAATTATTCACCGTCAGTGAACGGGGAGGCTGTCAGCATCGGATGTGGAAGCCGCCGTCATACAGTGACACGTCACGACGCGCCGTTGCCATGCCTGGACCGCCGAGTTCCAAGCGAATGCTCGTGTCCGGGGGTGGGGACGCTGAAGATGGAAACGATGCATGGTGCTTTGAGTGACGTGCATTCCAAGTGCACTCGCATAAAGGCGCTGCTCTCATTCGCACGTACCACTTCCGGCTGCAAGTACAGTAACGCGATACAATCTTTTACTGCCAGGTCATCCGCTCCGCGTGGGCTTAGCTGAAGCTTGCCTCCGTGACCTATTTCTTTGTTATTTTATTCTCCCGGCTTACTCGCGGCAATCGGACGACATATCCGATTAACCGTTTTCGAGCTAGCAGCGCTTCGTAGACGCCGCTAATTCTCCAAATATGTGCCACTTGTGGACACACTAGCAGCGCGTCTAGAGCTTGACGCAACGGGTGAGGCTCACCTGCCTCACCCGTTGGAAAGGCCCATCTATTTGGACACCCGACGTCGCCCGCGCTGCAGCCGACGGTGGGTTGGCGACTCGCGCACGTACGCGTTTTTGCGAAATTCCACGGACGTTTTTTCCATTATAAGCGCGTCAACGCGCGCGACCCTGGGCCGGGCCTTTTTTTACGACTTCCCGGCGCCAGCGAGATCCGCCATAAAATACACAAGCGGTGCCTGGGGCCTACGTTCCGTTATACGGTGGAGGCACCCCGGCGACGGTGGCGCGTCGCCTGCGCGCGGTGCCTTTGTGGGGCATGCCGCTTTTGGGCTGATGTGTGTGTGTGTGTGTGTTTTACGTAAGACCGACTCCTCGTGCAGACTGTACTGCTGATGCAAGCGACGCGATAACGCCGAAATAGTCGTAACATGCACTTGACAGCGGAGGCGAAACAGGTCACTTTTGTTTACCTATATTCGTGAGATGTTTATCCACAAACCCTTGATCGGGCGCTGCGTTGGGATTGCTCGAACTTCCAACGTCGGAGTGTAATCTTCGAGACTTGCATCCCGATTATCGGGAACTCTACTACTGCTACTACTACTACTACTAGCGATACTGCTCCCGCCCCCAATTACGCTTCTCATAATTTGCTTAACTGGCACGCAATGAGCTTCATGCTGAGTTATTGCTAGTAAGTCGTCAGCTTTTAGAAACAAGAGTCATTTTGTTGAGTTTGTTGTAATCGCTGTCACCGTTTACAGCTCGCTTCATAAAAAGCGGTGCGCGTTTCCTCACCGTAACTTTGCACTTCGGTGATGCTAATACACGGCCGCGCGGGATTTTACATGTGTTACGAATTTGCCGACTTTTTTTTTTTCACATCTCGATATATATCAAGACGGTGTGACGGAGCTGTCTTCGCATGAAGATAGTAAATGCATTCTCTCTTTTCTCTGCGTCTGCGAAGCTAATCTGTGCGCGATGCATGTAGCGGTTTTGCGCGGAGAGCGTCATATACGAAGACGATAACTTTCTAGCAAATATTTTTTTTTTAGTTGAGAACATGGCAAATAAGTTCGAGTGGTCGAAATTAACAAGGGGCTCTCCAGCACGGCGTCACTCATACAGCCCGTAAATCGCTTGGGGAGTAAAGCCACATAACTTATAGTTTGTAGGCTTCTTTTCGCCAGGAGATTGAGTTTGCGTTTCCGCATCGATAGCTTCATCTTGAACTAAGACAGTGGCCAATTACCTTAGCAGCCGTTCGTACGTACCGCCATATTTCCACGCTAACTGCAGCGTCACCGTATAGAGGAAACATCAGACACGATCGGGCCACAGCTCCCTCCCGATGCAACGCCATATTCACCCGCTGTGTTTACCGCGGGTCGCAGTGGTTGATCCGGCCCAGTTAACTGCATCCTAGAGCGACCGTCGAAATGTGTCCGACCTGAACTTGCCAACCGATAACAACATGTGCGTCTGCGCTGAATAGCGGCAGCTGTCGTCCGTGGATGTGTTTGACGTCGCCATCTGTGCCTTTGTCTGCGTTTTTCATGATCGATCACCCGAGCGGGGCCAAATCATTCCTACTCGGTCCTGGGTGTCATTTCGAGTTGCTTGAACTCTACTTTTCTGGAACAGCCCGCGCGTCGCCGCGTAAATACAGAGCACGAGACCTCAAACCGGCAGCAGGTGCCTGGCGCGTGCAAACAAAGCGCACGTTTGTACGCCGTGGCGTTTACAGAAACAGCTTTCTTTCTTTCTTTCTTTCTTTCTTTCTTTCTTTCTTTTCTTTTCTTTTCTTTCTCGCTTGCTTATGGTTTGCGGCCAAGTTTCGGACACGTGTGGTCGGCTCGCCCGTTGTGTATGTAGGACGCGCTGGCAAGCCCAGAGCGCCACGTTTTAAGTATGTAGGTCCCGTCGTCGCACTGTTGCCGAAAAGCAGACCACCGCCGAATGAGCTGGGCGGTGCGATGCCTGTGCGGACCCAGGTCCATCCTTCGGATCGGCCTAGCGCGTGTCCCGTTCTCGTAACTATTGAAAGAAGGAGTGGAGGAAGAGAAGGAGAGACGGGGGAGGTTAGCCAACGATCACCACTGCAAGAAAAAAAAAATGCCGTCTAACTACGGGCGGTGCATTTGCGGTGCACCGCTGTTGGCCTTCGCGAGTCTCACTGTGGCCTGCGGATCACTGTGCTTTTCCGCTGTAACGAGAGAGCCGACCCGATGCGAAGCAGCAGAGACGGGGGGAAGGAGGGCAGCGTCCTATTGTTTTGCGGGAGCTTCGGCATCATCTTCGTGGCCGGTCCGCTGACCTTGCATGCGCAGGAGAGGCGGCCGGCGAGCGTCTCCGATGAAGGCCGCTGCGATGGGCATTGCTGCATTGGGCAACAATGCCCTTCCTTAAGCACCCGCATCTCTCTCGTTCTGTTGTCGTTGTGCGGCGGCCGTGAAAAAAAAAAGAAAAAATGCCATAGCCTGGATAGGGGGACGAGGGTTATTAAAGAAAGTACACGGGCAGCTACGAAGAAGTGCGGCCCGTCTCTCTCTCTGGCCGTCAGCGCCTCGTGGTCAGCAGCTAGCGGCCGGGGAGGGCGGTCTTCTTCCGGTTCCCCTTGGCCCTGTTAGATATGGAGCTGGTTCCTGAGGCTACTTCGAGTTCCCCAAACCGCTTCGAGTGGCAGCACAGCTAATTGAGGAATGCGGAAGCAGGAAAGCGCATTCCAGAGAAGCGGCCGAGCAAACAAGTTTAAGGCAACAAGTTCGTGCGTCGCCGGGATTAGAAGGGGGCCTGGGACAATGGAGCGCAATCGACCCCCTTCGTCTTTGAAGAAGGCTGTTGCCACCGCTGCGGAGCCGAGTCGCCGGGATTTGCAGGTGGGCGTCGGACAATGGAGCAGGTGCAGCCCCCCTCCTTCTCCGGCCTAGAAGTGATTGCCAGTCTGCGTGGCAAGACCGCAGAGAGCCCCGACAGGTGTGCCCCGCGACACGGGCGCCTACCATTGGTTGCAAGTGGCGTCATCGGAGTGGACTCTCCCATTGGTCAAACATGACGTGACTTGCAGTGCTCGAAGGGTTTATAAGAAGCCTTCCAGAGAGACCTGAGATTCTGGGACATGCCCTGATTCCCTGATTCACCTCTCTCGAACTTCTTGCCGCGGGCCGCAGCGTCCGAGTTGCTGCCGGCCCGTAATGACAGTACGTCTGTTAATTGACGCTCACCTCCTTGTATAATATGTAAATAAAACCCTCCCAAGTTTTGGGTTTTTCATCCGCGAAGACCGTCCTTCAACCCCTACATCTGGTTGGCAGCGGTAGGATCGCCTCCGAATGCATCTGCTGGTGGCAGCGCTACGGATAAACCTTCGTCAAGAGAGATCCTAAGGAACCGGGAAGAGCGAAGAAGAGAGAGCCTTCGTCGAAAGAGGTCCGAAGAGACTGGGAGTATCGAAGAAGGAGCGAGCCTTCGACCCAGGGAGTCCGGAAGGGACCGGCAACAGCGGACGAGCGAACCGGATGGCAGGGTGCTGCAACCGTAAGTGAGCGCGTGGTTTTTTCCCTTATGATTCGCCAGACTCAAAGGTTGTGTGTTCAATTTTGATAGTTCTGGGAATCGGGAGTTTGATGCACTGTGTATTTGCACAAATTAATTAAGGAAAACAGTTTTAACCACCTGTCGGGGCAGCTGCCATGGATCTTAGAGGGTTGACGAGGTTAGACTTGTTGTTGGTGTGCGACGATTTGGGAGTTGAGGCGGACGAACGGATGGAAACGCCAGCTATCATAAAGGCGATTAATGATAGTGGCAATGATGACAAAAGCATTACGCTTGCTTGGGAGGTGATACAGGAGCCACGGGAGCGTGTGCGTCGTGTACGTTTGCGAGAGCGTCGTGAGCTTAGGAGTGAGCGTCAGCGTGAAGAACGCGAGAATGAACGGAAGCAGGAGCTTCAAGAACTTACTCTTAGGTGTCAGCGTCACGAACGTGAGAAGGCACGCGAACGTGAGCGAGAGGAAAAGTATGAGAGAGAGAAGGCAGCACTGATCAAAGAGCTACAGTATTGTGATCAGTTATTGGCACAGAGACAACGGCTGTCTGAGAATTCTGTAGGTAGTACAGAGCGAAAGAATGAGGCAGCATCGAGCAGATTTTCGCCAGAAGCCGACGAAAAGAGTAGTGCCTGTGAGATTGGCTGCCGATTCATAAGTGAAGGGAAAACGCTAGCTGCTAACGATGCCTTAGTGGCAACAGAGGCCGTTAAAGGCCGTAGTGAGAGCGACGAGGTGCTGTGCCAACAGATGACTGTGGAGACAGCTAGGCCAGCTGCGAACAAATTGGCACAGTTACCGAGCGTGTGCGTCGCTGGTGATGTTAGCGAAGTTGCTAGCGAAGAAAAGGGTACTTCAGACCCGACAGAAGCGAGCACCCATGTAGAGCCAGATGTGCGTGCAGAAATTAAGTGCGAGCTGGACGATGCAGTTGAGAATAGTTCTCGGGGTGGCGAGCTCCGTAGCTCACGAGAGAACAACTGCATTGTTCAGGGATCGGTGCGGCTCTCCGCCAGTCTAGATAGCCTAGATAGGGATGATTCCGTTATTAATCATTCGGACTGTGCGCGTGAGACAGCGATCGATACCGACGGGCTGTGTGCCGATTCACAGCGTGAGCTGGGCAATGTAGTAGAGGGCAGTTCGCAAGAGTGCGAGTTGTCTTACTCGAGTAAAGCCTGCTGCATTGTGCCAGAGTCGGTTGAGCTGTCCGCCAGTCGAGGCAGAGCGAGTGTTGATTTAAGTGAGAATCACTCAGACTGTGCGGGTAAGAGACCGATCCGGGCCGAAGAAATGTGTACCGGCCAGCACGAAGCACGAGGCGACATGAAAGTGAGTGCGAAGAGAAAGCGCCGTAAAAAGAAGCGCAGTAAAGACCGAAAGACGGTAATTAATGTAGCGCCGCCAAAGATGGCCAGAACCCCAAATGGGCAGGGCGCGAGGAGAAGAAAGGTGCGGTCGTCACTGACGCTGTTGACGCATCCAGAATGGTCGAGCCACAGGTCAAAGGGGGACCGCGAAGAATGTTCTGCGCGGACGCGGACAAAGGGCACGAGGCAGTTAAGCTCCTCGTCGTTCCGTAGTTCTTCTCATAGCTCAGCGTGCAGTTCGAAGAAACGCAAGGTGGCAGGACGAGACCAGGTGGGGAGTAGCGACGCGGTCAATCGAGCTTGTGTTGAAAGCGGGGCGCGGGGACGCAAATTGGCAGGAGACCGTAACGTCTTGGGGGAGCTGATAGTGAATCAGCCCTTTTGTTGTTCCTCCGTAGCCAGAGTAGCTTTGAAACTGCGGCCTCCCCGGGTACGACTCAAAGTATGAGTCAGACGTAAGCGTTTGGAATGAGAGGCCAAGAGAGCTTCCGTAGTAGGAAAACGTGTTGTTTTGTATTTTATTTTGAGCATCGGAAAGTTTTCGCGATTTGAGACTAGGCTTTCTTTCAAGGTGTAAGGTATGAGCTCTGCTTATGATTTGTTTGAGAAGCTCCGAGATTTGAAAGACGCGTTTTTGTGTAAACATGTAGTCTCGCGAGATGCTCATTAATAAGTTAATAGGCTTTCTTTTTGTGTGTGTGAGTAACCTGAGGGTCAAGGTTACTGTTGAGAGGCCTATCGTAACGCGCGTGTGTTTTATTTAACCTTCTTTCTTTTTAAGTGTTGAATTTTGCAAGGTTAAGCGCGTAGGTTTTCAGTGAGTGCATGATTTGCACGGCGAAGCGTTCTTAGTTCCATTAGCGCGTGTCCTGTGTGGACGGAAGGAAGCAGACTTTATGACTGGGTTGCTAGTGTGTGTTGAGGGCAGCCGTATTCTGACTTCTCTGATAAGTACGCGTGGAAAGAGTTAGTAAAAGACGCATTATTTTAAGAGTTCTGCGGAGTGTATAAGTCCCGCAAGTTAATTGTTCGTTTACGTCACGTGTCCTGTAGGACTTTCAGGGAAGAAACGTGAGTAAGCGTGAATGAAAAGTTTGCCTACAACGCAAGTACGCGTTTTGTTTAGTGACCACAAGGCTAGTGCGCTTGTGATTACGTACTTGTGAGATTGACCAGATTGTTCAGTGGCACCAATACGTGTGATAAGTACGCCACTGCGATAGATTGGAAACATGCTGTTCGTGTAGTTAGGCCACTTATGTTATGTTCGGCTGTTTTCATTTGTTGTTTGCATCCTCGGCGACCCTTTTGTTTTGCAACAACAATAGTGCTCTGGTCTTGTCGGCAATCGAGGAGAAGTGCATGGCTGTTTGGAAAGGTGGTTACAACTGTTTTGTCAAAATTGGGGAACTAAATGATCAGGGTTGATTTTGACTCAGTAATAGCCTGGCGAGTCAGGGGTGAAGAGCCTGCGCTTACACGTGGGGCAGCGCTGTGTTGTTTGGTTTGTTTGACGTATGTTTTCCAGGGTCCAGGATCCCGAGGGTTGTCAAACGAGGCTCGACCCCAGTACCCTGCAGCTTCTTTCAGCGTTCCTCCTGGCCAGCGAATTGAGTTCACCGGCCATTCAGAACAACCGGGGCGAGGACGAGCTGTTAGATATGGAGCTGGTTCCTGAGGCTACTTCGAGTTCCCCAAACCGCTTCGAGTGGCAGCACAGCTAATTGAGGAATGCGGAAGCAGGAAAGCGCATTCCAGAGAAGCGGCCGAGCAAACAAGTTTAAGGCAACAAGTTCGTGCGTCGCCGGGATTAGAAGGGGGCCTGGGACAATGGAGCGCAATCGACCCCCTTCGTCTTTGAAGAAGGCTGTTGCCACCGCTGCGGAGCCGAGTCGCCGGGATTTGCAGGTGGGCGTCGGACAATGGAGCAGGTGCAGCCCCCCTCCTTCTCCGGCCTAGAAGTGATTGCCAGTCTGCGTGGCAAGACCGCAGAGAGCCCCGACAGGTGTGCCCCGCGACACGGGCGCCTACCATTGGTTGCAAGTGGCGTCATCGGAGTGGACTCTCCCATTGGTCAAACATGACGTGACTTGCAGTGCTCGAAGGGTTTATAAGAAGCCTTCCAGAGAGACCTGAGATTCTGGGACATGCCCTGATTCCCTGATTCACCTCTCTCGAACTTCTTGCCGCGGGCCGCAGCGTCCGAGTTGCTGCCGGCCCGTAATGACAGTACGTCTGTTAATTGACGCTCACCTCCTTGTATAATATGTAAATAAAACCCTCCCAAGTTTTGGGTTTTTCATCCGCGAAGTCCGTACTCCAACCCCTACAGCCCGCTTCGTGTCCCGGCCGCACACGACCGATGGCGGCCGGCTACGAGAGCGCTGCGCACTCCGCCGCGGCCTCGCTGGATGTACACTGCCAGTGGTGGTCGAGTGTTGCCTGCTTGAACTGCGTCATGCACTGCGTAGTATACACACTGCGTGCATGTGTGGCACCTTTAATCGTACACGTTTTCTTTGCCGTTCCCGTACAGAACATCGGGCGCCAGGGAAGGTTTGGTACGCTGCTTGGCATACGCGCGAGGTCTGAAATATTGGAAAGGGTGCGCCTTTCGCGTTCGGAAGTGCATTTATGTTTTATTTATCTTCTTCCTTGTGATGTGACGAATGATAACATTCGGAAGGGCGTCGGTATAGGTTTCAGATGCCAGTGATGTTCCGAACTCGCGGTGCTGTTTGCTGCGCTCGCTCGCCGGTTTAATTTTGCTCTATAGCGCTCTATAGGTTCTAGCGCTCTACGCTCTATAGCGGTTCACGTACGCGACGGGCTCCGTTCGACCGGACTTTGCCGTAAATCCGGCCGGGGCACGACTTTGGTGGCGGACGTTGGTGCTGCGGTTTCGCCGGCTCGGAAGCTGTGCTCCGCGCGGCGAGGCGGGGCATCGGAACACTCAGCTAAAATAACGCGAGCGGAGGTTCACGCAGCTGCATTAGTCGTAACGCTCCGAAGGGCATTCACACGGTGCTGTTCGTACGCGACACGAAACACTTGCGTAGAGATTCGCCACCTATCAATATCTTTGTTACGTTCATTTTCTTTACACGGCAACGTTAGTCGCGCGCATTGTTTCGTCGAAAGCTTTCCACGCATACTGAGGCACTTCGAAAAGCGTGACGCCATCATCACGCGTGCGCCGATGTTTCCGCGCCGTGTTCAAAACGGGATACCTTGCGCTTGATTCTCCGAGGTGTAGGTGCGAACGTCTTCCGACCACATAAATAGGAATAACAGATGCCGAGTAATATTTTGTTAGTTTGTGTTTATCTATAGTGCCGGTCTTTAGCGTCTTTCTTAAAGTGCACACTGTCACTACACTCTCTAGCGGTTCACTGACGTATAGAATGCATCGTCATAATTGATCTGCTATCGGCGATGAGAGGCCTCCTCTATAGATGGTTTCGCGAATGCGGGAGGCATTGTGAAATTAGATGCTGCGTGAGCTTTCACATCGCCGCATCGAGGGAAGCACGGCGCTCTACTTGTGCCACGGTTCTCTAAACAAAGTTCGTACTTCACGCGCCTATGCGGTCGGGCGGGCGCGGCAGCGGTCGTTGGCATTGGCCGGCGCCGATTGACAGGCAGCGTCCTCGAAGGGCGCTTCGCAGTCACGTCGTCGTCGACTTCTAATTAACGAATTCCACGGTTCGTCCGCTGCTCGCTCGCGTGGGAAGTCGCCTTCGAAGGTCCTCCAGCAGCAGAGCGCGCGCCCTTTGCGCACGAGCGTAGCCGTCGCCTAGCGCGTCTGAGCACCGCTGGCGGCGAGCCGTCAAAACCGTATACGACCGCGCGGCGGGAAAAGGGGGTCGCCTTCTGTGCGCGGGACAAGTGGGAACAAAAGTGAGCGACGAAAATTCCGCGAGCGCCACTTCCGCCTGTCGTTTGCGGAACTCGCCGTCCCTGCCGGATCGTCGTTTGCCTCGGCGGCCGGGGCTAAGTGGGCTCTCGTGCTCGGCTGGCGTCAAAGTTCCTTTTTTTTTTTACCGGCTTTTGTATACCATGCCGCCTTTTTTTTGTGCATTCCATGTCGTTTTAGGTTAACGTTGTTGACGATAACCTTTTAGTTCGCACTTCAGCGACCGCGCTGCTGTCTGCGGTTTACCATAAGGTCACGCATAATGGCGCGTTTTATCGTAGCCGCCACCGTGATGCAGCGACCTTTACTGCCCCACGTATGCGTAAATTGCGGGTCCCCTTACTGCGCCGACGATGGTTACGACACCCGTGCGGTAACAGTGGCGGTGGAGATGTAGCGGTGTGATGAAGCGTGCGTCTAATATGGAATTTGAATGGTAAGTAGCCTTTTGTCAGCCCCAGCGATTGATTTATTTGTTTATTGGGGTTTAATGTCCAAAAGCAGCATCCGGGCTACGAGACACGTTGTATAGTAAAGGGTCCTGATTAGGCAATTTCGAGCGCCCTGATAGATGTCGTCACGGGAGCGTTTCTGCATTCGGCGCACGTCAGAACGCGGTTGCCGCGGCTGGGATTCCAAGTTGCGGCCTCGTGCTCCGCAGCGGAACTCCATAGGTACTTCAGCCGCCCCGGCGGGTGTTCCAAAACTCTGGACCAAGGCTTCAGCCCCGAGGGCGCAAGAGCCTCGCGCCCCATTCGCGCAGTCGTTGCGCCTAATTTCCCGTTCCGTTTATCGCCGTCTCTGATGGTGTCATCGCCCGCAAGAGAGCAGCTGCTCACGTCGACATGCAAGAGATCTGTGGCAGCGCACGTTTAATGCTGTCTATATTTTATGTGAGTTTTCATCGCTGTGCGTCATTTCGCCCGTTTTTTTTTTCTTTTTTCCCCTCTTCAGAGAGATGACGCAAAGGCCCAGGAGTCGTTCGCGAAGCTTGTATTGCGCAATATAGGCATGTATGTATTCTTTTACGCTTATTGGCGTCGGTACAGGAGCGAACTTGAGTAGATACGTGTGCCCCTATATACGCCAGCCTTGATTACCGTGTAGAACATTCTCCATTGTGTTCATGGGAGCAACCGTGCACGTCCCTCCTGACGCCTTCCGCTACCCCTTTTACTTCTAACCCTATGACTATTATGAAAATGTGATCGTATCTTTTCCTTTAAATTCAAATTTATTGTTTCTAGATTAATAAACAAAAATTTGCGAACATATGCAAAACGTTACGGACCCTCAGTGGTGATTAGATTAAAAAAAAAAATTAGGGACGGAGCTTTGCGCGATGTGACGCTCTCAGCGTGAACTGTACACCCGCCGATATGTGCGTGCACTGGAATAGCTGCAAGTGTATAAATAGTGCTCAACATAGGCCGAATCTTGCCGTAGTCGCCGTCTGTTTCCATATTAATTAGCCTCCGTTGTATGATGACAGCCGCTCGAGCCCCGTTTACCAGCAGTTGAAAATGCGCAGTGCCTTCCCCCGTATACCCCTCCTCCAACGTGAGTTAGCACGCCGGATGTTTGCCGTCCGCTTAACTTACCTAACTGTTGCCTCATTTTTCTGTCTCTCTGAATCGGCAGGAATCGAGGCTGTACTTCTCTGCGAAGAGGACGAAAGGGTTTCTTAGTTTGTGCAATGTCGACATCCGCCCACCTGCCCCCCCCCCCCTTTTTTTTTTATCCTCGGCTATTTGCAGCCACAGTGAACTAATGCAGGAAGCTGCGCCAGAACTGTATGCAAACTTCGCACTAGACAGCTTTTTTTTTTTTCTTTACCGTTGCTCCCCTGGCGCATTCGCCACTCTCGCGGGGAAGGCTATTTGTATCTTTCTCTCTGGTTGTGTAGTGCGACTCAGCTCGGTGGTCGCAGCGGCTGATCGTAAGGGCGTTCAGTGGGGGCATATGTGCAGGTGGCGCAACCTGGAACGTATGCACGAGCACGGTCTCTCTGCACGCAAGTTGCGCCAGAGCTTCTCCGCCGTTGCATAACGGCGTCTCACTGCCGCGGACGCGCAGAATACGTGCCTTTCGGCCGACGCGCAGTCGCCGGTGCCGCTAATCGAACCGGCGACCTTGGCTTCAGCAGGGCGGCAGTGGAGCGAGGTGTGATGCGGGAAGTGTGCGGTGCACATGTAACGGGCGCCTGCTGTGATGAGTGCGCGCGAGTGAGTGCGCGTGCGGACCTTTCGGGCAGGCGGCTCTCGAGGCCGGGCGGACGAGCCGGAAAAAAAGAAAAAAAGGAACTGCGAGACGGAATGAAAGAAAGCATAGGCGAGCGAACACACATAGAGCGATATAATGTACACGCGCAGCGGCGGCTGCGCCGAGCGGCGCGTTGTAGCTGTTGCCAAGCGGTGGCGGCCACCCGGGCTCGGGAAATTGGCCGCCTCCTCCTCCGCCCCGTGCTCTCTCTCTCTCGGCTGTAGCCCACGCACCTGTCGCGAACGCCGTCCGCTCACTCGGCTTGCCGACTCGATGGTGGAAATATGGGAGACAGCCTCTCTATGTCGCTCCGGTGGAGCGTACTTGCGCTGTGTAAGGAAAGACGTTTATAAATTCCGTGTGCGCGAGGTCGATATTCCGCGTTCTCAAAGAAAACAAAAAATAAGAAACGAACAAACTGGCGATTGGTAAAGAAAAAAAAAGAGTAAAATACGGGGACGCGGGTTGACAGTGTGCGTTGCTCGCGCGAGACTCAACAACTTGCGAATCGTATTGTGACCACAGTTGTAGCGTTTAATTGACGAAGAGAGTTGGGCTAATTGGTGTCGGTGCAATTGTTGTGTCATAGTTACTGGCGCGAACGAGGCATGTTAACGTCTGAAAGCAAAGCATGGGATATGGGGTACGACGCTGTAGTTGGGAGTGGAGGGCGGCACTACAAATTATTTCCACAGCCTGGGATGCTTAAACGTGCACCAAAAGCACTGTACACTGGCACCTCTCTCTCTCTCTCTCTCTCTCTCTCTCTCTCTCTCTCTCCTTTTACATTTCGCCGCCATCGCAATGCGGTCATCGTGGCCAAGGATCGAACCTGCGACCTCGTGCAATGGCGGGAAAGCCTCCGGGGGTCGGCAGACCGTGGTTTCCGAAACACTGCCGTAAAAGGTTTTTGCACGTAACAAAGCATTGCTCGTGGGGAATTCTGTGTGGTTTAATGAACTTCAGCCAGAAAAGATAATCGTTGGAACGCATTATTCAGACGACTATATGCGTTACAGCGCGGTCGTGCGCGCAACGTAAGAAAAAAAAAAAAAGTTCCAAGCGCTGACGCCGCCCTGTGCGCGCCTTGGAAGTTATTGCTAGGGGGTGAAAAAAAAAGTTTGGTAATGGGCTGCACAGTAAGCGACTCTGTTAAAGGACAGGTCAACCTTGTTATACTGGGGTAATGGGGGAGGCGGGCTGGGGAGCGGGGTTTGAAGGGGGCGGAATCAGCAGCAGACGTGCGTTCATTGGCGCATTGTGCGTGCATTGTGCGTGCGTTGGCGTCTATATATCCACGCACAGCGTGGGCACGAGTGCGGCTTCGTTGCTTCTCGGTTGCTTACTGCGGTGCAGTTTGCGCCCGGAACGTTGTCGCCGCCGCCTCATCCTACTGCTGGGGCACGCGTGGGCGCGTCGTTATTGTTGTATAGCAACACGAGGCTGCGTGGTCGCGTCGGCACTCTCCAAGGTGTCCCCTATATGTACTCCCATCTCTTCGCTAGGGTATACGTGTGTAGGACCACAGAGAAACCACAGATTCAAACAAGAGGGCCGTGACGGGCGAACATTTACTCTATGCGTTCCTGCTTCGAGCATCGCAGGCGCAGAAGGAAAGAGCGCTGCTGCGGCTTCCTGAAGTCAGTTCAACTGAGCTACCATCTGCGAAACAGTGTCGGCGAATTCAGGGCGCATGAGCTCTTCACTTTCTCTCTCTCTCTTAATATCTCCTCCTCAATTCTTCGGTGCAGGGTAACCAACCGGGCTCTGTCCTGGTTATCCTTCCCGTCTTCATCGTGTTTCCTCTTCCGCACCTTACTGTTAGCGCGATCTTCCTCGTCCAGTAGTCGCATCCCTTCTTCTCGTTCTGCCTCCCTTCTAAACTTCTATAGCGCTTGTTGTGCATTGGGCACATTGCATCCGGACGGCATGGATATTTAGAAATAAGGGACGCGTAGTTAAGGGGCGCTGTCGGCTAGCCGTTGAAAGCAATTTAAGTGTGCGAAAGAACGCAATAGGCGTACAAACGTGTTTGGGTTTTTGGGTATGAAAAGCCGCTTGGGGGGCGCTATTTCCACCCTTGTGGCGGTTCGTCCCTGCCGTTCGTTCGTTGAGTGTCACTTCTCGCGGCCCAGCAGTCGGCGCATCCGGTGACGTCACCAGAAAGCACGCACTTGCTGTCGAACGCGTCGGCGCAGCTCCAACTGCGCAGCGTTACACGCCACGTGCACGGCGGCTCTATTGTGATACCCTTTAACCCAGAAGGAGACCCTGCTTTGCTCCCGCAGCGGAGCTGCAGGCCCTATTTGCATTTCAAATGTGTAGAAACTTCCACACTCGCGCGCGCACAAAGTCTGCAGTGCGACATCTGCGTCGGTTTCGTCACGCAGTCTCCGTCAGCGCGAGGCAATGCGCGCGTGTGTATATATATACATATATAGCGTCAGTAAATGCGTAAATGGCACCTCTTACGTTCGAGCGTAGCGCACATGTATGCATAATCAGCGCACTTGACTCGACTCGCGTGTATAGAATGGAGCGATTTGTCGCAACGGTGGGGTCATTTTCATTTCCGGAAAGGAGGCAACGTGGAAAGCGTACATGTTTACCGAGAGTATTGTTAAAGGTGGCGGCTACTAGCGCCCATCCATCAATGTACTTATTTCGTGATCGTCCGTGTTACGCCTTCTGCCGGATACACCGAAGGCCGTATCCGCAGGGTTTGTGTACACTTACTTGAAGTCCTTGAAAACCATTGAACATGAAAAAAGAAAAAGCAGATCCGAGGGCCCTTAGAACTTGAAAATGAATCGAGATCTCCCTTGAATTCCTTGAAAACTAGGGTTGAGGGCGACTTTCGAACATTCAAAGTATATAAGTTCCGAATTTCCATCCCGTCTACGCCATCAACATTGCCTATCGGGAAACAATCCTGGATATTTTCTTGAGTGTCGTGAAACCCTCGCAACGTGACGCGTGTCCTCACAGGCACCAACGACACGCTCGTTGAAATCGCCGTTGCTATCGTGGAGCCAGACCAAGCCGCACAGCCATTTGATAGTTGGTTCACACCGCCGCCAGCAGGCCTTCGTTTTGAAGCCCCATAGAAATGCCTGCCGGAAATTAAGTTCCAGCCATTTGGTTTTATAATGATGAGTACCTTAATTTGGCTGATGTCGGACGCTACTAACTGTCGTGTGTGAGTAAAGCGATTGGCATTGCAATGGAAAAGCGTACTTAAAAAAAAAAGCAACGCTAGGAAATTAAAGTGTTTGTCCAAGTTCGCAGCTGCTTAGCTGAAAGAAATTACACCAAGGAAAAATGCGATAGCACTTTTTTTTTTAAGTGTATGTTTACGGATAAGGCTTGTCTTTCTGCCTCCTTAAATTCTGGCCTGCGGCACTCTTGAAATCGTTTAATGTCCGTTTAGTGTCCACATCGCACATACCAGTCACCTAACCCTGAGTGCAACGGAAAAAATCCCGAAGGCCGTGTTTTTCCATGCTGCAGGCTCTGAGGCGGTTGCGTGCGCCGAAAGTGACGTCATGACCGCCATGTCTAGACGCTTACAACAGGGCTGCGCAGGGATTCTTTATTCCTTCCACTGGCATTGGCCACGAGTTTTAATAAACGTACAGTCGGCGCTACTGCAGTGCACTTAACGTCAGTGGTAGTCTTAGCGCAATCCGGGGCCTTCGTCGCAAACGCACGCGCGGAAGGCGCATGCATCGCTGCGGGCCGCGCGGTGGGCTCGAAGGACTCTTCCTTTCTATGCGCCCCAAGGCGACGCATTTGGGCGGTCGTGCACGGGTGCGCGTGTGTGCGAGAACGCGTGTGAACATTCGCGTCGCGTCACGATCGCGGAAACAACAGCGTGCTCGTCTGTCGCGCATCTTTGGCTCGCCGACCGAGCTTTATCTGCCGAGCCCTGTCGTCGGCCTTCCGGTCTCCTCCAGGCTTCGTGTACTTCTCGTACGGGTGGGTCCCCCCTCTCCCGCGACTCGCGCGGCACGATATGTTTCCGGTGTTCGCGTAGCGCGACGAAGACGCGCCGTCGCTCTTGGAGCACTGCGCCCCAGCGCGTCCGCGTTTAAAGACGGTGGGCAGAGAAAGGCGGCTCAGTCGGCTCTCCCACGTTGTTTGCCGACCTAATTATGCAAGGACTTCGCATCAAGCCCTTGCTCGTCTGCGCTGCGTACGTACCTCCCGGTTAAATAACGCACCGCGAAGTTTGTTACTGCGCAAATTGTGTTCCGACCGCAGTAGGACGGCCAAGTCTGTCTAATTTTGCGTTGTCTTTCGTGTGACAGGTGAGTAGTGCGGAATACAGAAATGAGCATGCGTGAATCTGCGCAGGGAGAGCTATGAGAAGCCAAAGCCTGCGTATAACCTGGCTGCCGCGAAAATGATTTCTTCTGTTTCTAGTTTTTTTAATTAAGTGACATTCGCCGACTCGGGGTGCTGCATATGCCTGCAAATAGAGCTTCCCTTTTCGGATGGGGCACCCTTCTAAGTGCTCGCTATGAAGCCGCGAGAAAATGTGAATTTTTTTTTACAACCTTATCATCGCTGCCGTGGCACGGTGATGTTACATGAGGGCAAGCATACTCTTAATATTCTACAACACGTTCAACGTTGATCTTATAGACTTTACCCGTGTCGATGAGATTACCGACCTTTCGGTTATCGTCTGTTCAGTGCTCCTTTTGCGTAAGCGTTCACTTCCTGCAATAGAAAAACTCCGTCGCTGTGCGTCCGCACGAACACGAGGCTCACCACTAATCGATCAATCGGAACCCCACCGTTACAAATCCTCTGTTCAGTCGGCGTGCTCGGAGCCCCTGAAGCGTGGCACGAATCTCGCTGCTTCTTCCGGCGCGCTCTCGCTGCACGTGCTTGCTCTCGCTTAGGCTGTGGCCACTGCAAACTCGGTGGTGTCAGGATTGGGGGCTCAATCCCTTCGTCCGTGGTCCTTTGCCAAGATTGGAGTACGGCATGAATTCGAAGGTAGCTGGCCCATGCCGTCGTCCAACTTATTTACGCTGAGATCGTTGATGAAGTGAAGAACTGCTTCTCATCGAGAACGAGGAAAAAGGGGTTTATTTACAGAAATTAACTCAGTCTAACATGACTGCTTGAGAAAAATAGTATTAGTCCAACAGGACTGCATGAGAGAAGTGAACCAGTCTAACATGACTGCTCAAGAGAAGTGCGTCCAACAATCGCACAACCACAGTTTTTATACACTCGATCCGCCCGTCCACGACGCGGCGGCTGTTCGTTTACACATCACCAACTCGCAGCTGCTCTGAAGACCAGTTTACAGACACAAAGGCACACACATTCCGAAGCCCAAGCGACGGTGTTGAAGGTGGTGCCGTTCCGGAAAATCGACGTTGTCGATCGCGCGTCGCTCATTGTTCCGAGCCACTCCAAACCTTGAGAAGCACAAAAATAAGTCTTCCCGCGGTAGCTTCTCCAGGCGTGTCAAATCAGCCCCGCGTTGAGGAACTCTGGAATCATTGTCCACACACCGAATTCGTCCCGTCACCATGTCGAAGGGGCTGGAGGAAGGCGGCGGGTTCCAGCGCAAAGGTCGCTTCTTTGAACGCCTCGCAGCTGCAGCACGGAGAGGTGCAGGTGCGCGTCTTGCACCCCTTGTCGTAATCAGGTGGCAAGGTGGCAGTCTTGTTGTGCAACCCGCCGTTCTTTACAGCGCCTCCATGGCCCCAAAAGTCTCGACTGTCTAGCGCTGACAACCGCTAGGCAGGAAGAGAATGGCTGCTGGTCAGGGGGGGATTGATGTCTTGGCTCGCAGCGACCACCTGTGCATTGATGTCACCGCCCCAAAACATCCAACAAGGACAGGCAACTGCAAAATGAACCCCACAACACGGCTCTGCGCCGAGATGACGTGCATTGGCTCTCACTTTAGACTCGCTAGGCTTCAAAAAAAACAACAACAACATAAGTGCAGAAACAAAAAAAAATGCTGCATTTCACTATGCCAATTTCTGAAGCAAATTCCTGCTGACAAATTCAGCAATCATGGAAGGAATCCTGCTAAATGAGAGGGGATCTTCTTCGCTTAATAAAATTAACACTAGTAACCCTAAAATTTAGGCGGGACCCTCAAACGCAGAATTCAAATTAGCCTGCTCAAACCATCCGCATTGCTATGCAACTTTCCCTTCTTATATCTAACGGAGAAGTTGTACTCTTGGAGAGTGAGGCTCCATCGGAGCAAGCGGCCGTTTTTGTGTGACATTTGATTGAGCCACGTCAGAGGACAGTGGTCGGTCTCGAAGATGAACTTCGCTCCGTACAAATAACACGACAACTTCTGGGCGGCCCAAACCAAACAAGCGCATTCCTTCTCTGAAGCGCTGTAGGCTTCCTCTCTTACATTTAGTTTACGGCTGGCGTAGAGGATAGGATGCTCCTCGTTATCGTCGCCGACTTGACTAAGTACCACGCCCATACCTCTGTCGCTTGCGTAGCATTGAACTATGAATTCCTTTGTGTAGTCTGGCGCGCGAAGCACAGGGCGAGAAACCAATAGCGTTTTCAAACTTTGAAAAGCGTTCTCTTTGTCCTTATCCCAGTGTACGTTACTCGGTGCTCCCTTTCGGAGGGCGTCTGTTAAGGGACTTGCCAATTGTGAGTAATTCGGAATGTACCGTTGATAGTACCCCACAAGTCCCAAAAATGAACGAACGTCCGTTTTCGTGCGCGGCTGAGAAAAATCTCCAATCGTAGCTATTTTCAGCTCAGCCGGCCGTCTCATGTCCTGACCAACAACATGGCCCAGATAAGTAACCTGCGAACATCCAAACCTACACTTTTCCGCTTTCATCGTTAAGTCAACTTTAAACGTACGAAGCCTCGCATTCTTGTCGTAATAGAATTTGGCGTTCCTTTGAGCTATTTCCATGTTCTTTCCGACTAGTTCTCGGGTTGCGCTTAGCCGTTCCAATAAATTCAGCACGTATTCAACCACGGTTGGACTCTCCCCTCTTTCCTCCCACATCTCTCTTAACATTCTCAGTGGAGAACGGAGTGTCCTCCCATACACTAGTTCAGCTGGAGAGAACCCTGTCGCTTCATGTGGAACCGTTCGCAAAGCAAACAAAGTTGCCGGCAGACAGTTCTCCCAGTCCTCCTTGTGCTCGTAACAGAGCGCACGCAAAGCTCGCTTAAGCACCGAATGCCACCTCTCTACACTGTTCGACTGAGGGTGATAGACAGAACTGTGTATTAACTTTACCCCGCACTTTTGCAAGAATGTGGAAGTCAGTGCGCTCGTGAATACTGACCCTTGATCTGCCTGAATTTCGGCTGGAAACCCAACTCGTGCAAACACTGTCAAAAGCGCGTCTACTACTTCAGTGGAGCTGAGCTCTTTCAAAGGGATTGCTTCTGGAAACTTGGTGGCCGGACACAGCATGGTAAACAAGTACCTGTAGCCTGATTTTGTTTTTGGAAGAGGCCCTACCGTGTCTATTACAAGCCGTCTGAAAGGCTCTGTTATTAAGGGCACTACCTTCAGTGGAGCTTTCCAAGTCTCTCCTGGTTTACCAGAACGCTGGCAGGCGTCGCATGATCTTACAAAGTTTTCTACATCTTTGAAACAGCCAGGCCAGTAGTATTCCATAAGCAATCTTTCCTTTGATTTGTTTATGCCTAGGTGGCCGGACCACCCATTTCCATGACAAAGACTCAAAAGGTCCTCCCTATACTTAGTAGGTATGACTAACTGATCTAAAATCTTACCCTTTCGATCTCTGTAATGCCGATACAACAATCCTCCTCTCTCATGTATCGTTACGTTGCGCCTAGCAATGCCTTCTTTAGCCGTGTCACGTAATTTAGCTAAGCTCTCATCATTCTTTTGCTCAGCTGCCAGTGACTCTCTATCCACGCGTAAGAGTTGATCAAAGTTCTTTGAGGCCGGTGATAACAACGACCCTGTCTCGCTTGGGAGCGCGTCTGCATGCTCTTCCTGCAGGCTAGAACTCTGACACTCTAGTGCTACGCTCTCATTGAGCTGGTCGACTGGCAGGCTCTCCTCAACTGTTCTTTTGTCCCTCGGGCCTAGCTCGGATTCGGGTATTGAAGCTATCCCCTTTTCTGCTTCAGCTGGAGGAGCTTGAGCATTTTCAGCCGAAAGCGCCGCGATCTTACGAGCTTGGCCTCGGGTCAATGCCTGTACTATGCCCTCTCCCAGTTTGAGCCCTCTGTCACGCAGTAACTGATTCGAACGATTCGAAAAGATGTAGGGATACTGCAGTGACAAAAATTTGGAAACTGCAGCCTCAGTCTCTAGCTCCCCGAATGGTCCACTGATTTTGACTTTGGCCATGGGCAGTGTAAAGAACGGCGGGTTGCACAACAAGATTGTCACCTTGCCACCCGATTACGACAAGGGGTGCAAGACGCGCACCTCCCGCTCTCCACCTCTCCGTGCTGCAGCTGCGAGGCGTTCAAAGAAGCGACCTTTGCGCTGGAACCCGCCGCCTTCCTCCAGCCCCTTCGACATGGTGACGGGACGAATTCGGTGTGGGGACAATGATTCCAGAGTTCCTCAACGCGGGGCTGATTTGACACGCCTGGAGAAGCTACCGCGGGAAGACTTATTTTTGTGCTTCTCACGGTTTGGAGTGGCTCGGAACAATGAGCGACGCGCGATCGACAACGTCGATTTTCCGGAACGGCACCACCTTCAACGCCGTCGCTTGGGCTTCGGAATGTGTGTGCCTTTGTGTCTGTAAACTGGTCTTCAGAGCAGCTGCGAGATGGTGATGTGTAAACGAACAGCCGCCGCGTCGTGGACGGGCGGATCGAGTGTATCCGCCGCGTCGTGGACGGGCGGATCGAGTGTATAAAAACTGTGGTTGTGCGATTGTTGGGTGCACTTCTCTTGAGCAGTCATGTTAGACTGGTTCACTTCTCTCATGCAGTCCTGTTGGACTAATACTAGTTTTCTCAAACAGTCATGTTAGACTGAGTTATTTTTCTGTAAATAAACCCCTTTTTCCTCGTTCTCGATGAGAAGCAGTTCTTCACTTCATCAACGATCTCAGCGTAATTAAGTTGGACGACGGCATGGGCCAGCTACCTTCGAATTCATGCCGTACTCCAATCTTGGCAAAGGACCACGGACGAAGGGATTGAGCCCCCAATCCTGACAACTGGCTGACAGCGGTAGGATGGACTTTGCGACATGGTGCTGTATCTGCGGTGAGTGCTTGGTTTTTGCTTTGACTCTCTAGGCTTCATTTTGTGGTTGTTCTGTTTAGAACAGTAGGGAAGCTAGATTGTTGTGTGTTAGCTAGGTTGTGTTTTCCTAGCTAGATTTAGAGAGCAGAATCAAGGCAGTAAAGCAGCAGTCATGGAGTTAAGGACATTGCTGAGAGACGAGTTGTTGATTGTTGGTGAGGAACTGGGCCTAAATGTACGCAAGGAAATGCTCAAATCGGAATTATTGGAGCTAATTTCCAATCAGGCCAGTGAGCAAGATATTGAAATGGGATTGGAACTTCTCAAAAAGAGAGAGAAACGGGAAAAAGAAAGAGAAGAAAGGGACAGAGAAAAGCAAGAGAGAGAGGAACGCGATAAAGATCGCGAGTTTCAGTTAAGGAAAATGCAACTTGAACTTGAAAGCAAACGTTTGGAGTTGCCTCAAGGAAGTGAAGGCGCTCTGGGTCGATCAAGTGAGGCAGAATCGTACCGCATGGACAGGCTATTAAAGCCATTTGAGGTCGGGACCGACATAGGCTTGTTCCTAAGCAATTTTGAAAGGACTTGCGAGAAGATGAACTTCGGCCCGAGTACATGGCCACAGCGGTTGCTGTCTATGTTGCCGTGTGAGGCGGCGGAAGTAATCGCCAGATTGAGTGTGCAGGATGCATATGATTATGCAAAAGTTAAGGCTAGTCTCCTGAAGAAATACCGCCTTTCAGCCGAAGCTTTTCGGCAAAGGTTTAGGAGCACAGGCAAGAAAGATAGCGAGGGCTATCCGGAGTTTGCATATAGCTTAAAGGCCAACCTAGTCGAGTGGCTTAAAAGCGCGGAAGCGTACGACAGCAGAGACATGATCATTGAATGCATGTGTCTAGAGCAGTTTTACAAAACCATCCCCCAAGCTGTGAAACTGTGGGTGCAAGACAGAGGTAATGTAAACACTGTGGAAAGGGCGGCTGAATTAGCCGAAGAGTACGCAACCCGTAGAAAGTTGAACGCCGAGGAGGGAAACTGGGACGGTCGAAATGGACCGCGGAAACCATTTCCGTTCAAAAAGGGTGCGCAAACTAGACGATCAGAGCCTGTAGACCTGGCGGAAAAGCCCACAGAAAAGAGCGAGGAGAAACTTAACGGAGAAACCGCACAAAAAGAACAGAAAAGAAAATTCGAATCTGTTAGACCAATTCGCTGTTACAAATGCCACAAACTGGGACATATAGCTGTAAACTGCGAGAAGCCTAGCGTAGTTTTTTCCTACGTGGAGGAAAAAGATGAGAATATGGAACTTTTAAGTCCGTATCTCCACAACCTGCAAGTTAATGGAAAACCATGCCGAGTGCTAAGAGACAGTGCCGCCACGCTGGACATTGTCCATCCGTCTTACGTGATGGTAGAGGACTTCACCGGAGAAGTAGCATGGATAAAACAGGTTGTAGAAGAACACAGCGTGTGTCTGCCCATGGCCAAAGTCAAAATCAGTGGACCATTCGGGGAGCTAGAGACTGAGGCTGCAGTTTCCAAATTTTTGTCACTGCAGTATCCCTACATCTTTTCGAATCGTTCGAATCAGTTACTGCGTGACAGAGGGCTCAAACTGGGAGAGGGCATAGTACAGGCATTGACCAGAGGCCAAGCTCGTAAGATCGCGGCGCTTTCGGCTGAAAATGCTCAAGCTCCTCCAGCTGAAGCAGAAAAGGGGATAGCTTCAATACCCGAATCCGAGCTAGGCCCGACGGACAAAAGAACAGTTGAGGAGAGCCTGCCAGTTGACCAGCTCAATGAGAGCGTAGCACTAGAGTGTCAGAGTTCTAGCCTGCAGGAAGAGCATGCAGACGCGCTCCCAAGCGAGACAGGGTCGTTATTATCACCGGCCTCAAAGAACTTTGATCAACTCTTACGCGTGGATAGAGAGTCACTGGCAGCCGAGCAAAAGAATGATGAGAGCTTAGCTAAATTACGTGACACAGCTAAAGAAGGCATTGCTAGGCGCAACGTAACGATACATGAGAAAGGAGGATTGTTGTATCGGCATTACAGAGATCGAAAGGGTAAGATTTTAGATCAGTTAGTCATACCTACTAAGTATAGGGAGGACCTTTTGAGTCTTTGTCATGGAAATGGGTGGTCCGGCCACCTAGGCATAAACAAATCAAAGGAAAGATTGCTTATGGAATACTACTGGCCTGGCTGTTTCAAAGATGTAGAAAACTTTGTAAGATCATGCGACGCCTGCCAGCGTTCTGGTAAACCAGGAGAGACTTGGAAAGCTCCACTGAAGGTAGTGCCCTTAATAACAGAGCCTTTCAGACGGCTTGTAATAGACACGGTAGGGCCTCTTCCAAAAACAAAATCAGGCTACAGGTACTTGTTTACCATGCTGTGTCCGGCTACCAAGTTTCCAGAAGCAATCCCTTTGAAAGAGCTCAGCTCCACTGAAGTAGTAGACGCGCTTTTGACAGTGTTTGCACGAGTTGGGTTTCCAGCCGAAATTCAGGCAGATCAAGGGTCAGTATTCACGAGCGCACTGACTTCCACATTCTTGCAAAAGTGCGGGGTAAAGTTAATACACAGTTCTGTCTATCACCCTCAGTCAAACAGTGTAGAGAGGTGGCATTCGGTGCTTAAGCGAGTTTTGCGTGCGCTCTGTTACGAGCACAAGGAGGACTGGGAGAACTGTCTGCCGGCAACTTTGTTTGCTTTGCGAACGGTTCCACATGAGGCGACAGGGTTCTCACCAGCAGAACTAGTGTATGGGAGGACACTCCGCTCTCCACTGAGAATGTTAAGAGAGATGTGGGAGGAAAGAGGGGAGAGTCCAACCGTGGTTGAATACGTGCTAAATTTACTAGAACGGCTAAGCGCAACCCGAGAACTAGTCGGAAAGAACATGGAAATAGCTCAAAGGAACACTAAATTCTATTACGACAAGAATGCGAGGCTTCGTACGTTTAAAGTTGACTTAACGATGAAAGCGGAAAAGTGTAGGTTTGGATGTTCGCAGGTTACTTATCTGGGCCATGTTGTCGGTCAGGACATGAGACGGCCGGCTGAGCTGAAAATAGCTACGATTAGAGATTTTTCTCAGCCGCGCACGAAAACGGACGTTCGTTCATTTTTGGGACTTGTGGGGTACTATCAACGGTACATTCCGAATTACTCGCAATTGGCAAGTCCATTAACAGACGCCCTCCGAAAGGGAGCACCGAGTAACGTACTCTGGGATAAGGACAAAGAGAACGCTTTCCAAAGTTTGAAAACGCTATTGGTTTCTCGCCCTGTGCTTCGCGCGCCAGACTACACAAAGGAATTCATAGTTCAATGCGACGCAAGCGACAGAGGTATGGGCGTGGTACTTAGTCAGGTCGGCGACGATAACGAGGAGCATCCTATCCTCTACGCCAGCCGTAAACTAAATGTAAGAGAGGAAGCCTACAGCGCTTCAGAGAAGGAATGCGCTTGTTTGGTTTGGGCCGCCCAGAAGTTGTCGTGTTACTTGTACGGAGCGAAGTTCATCTTCGAGACCGACCACTGTCCTCTGACGTGGCTCAATCAAATGTCACACAAAAACGGCCGCTTGCTCCGATGGAGCCTCACTCTCCAAGAGTACAACTTCTCCGTTAGATATAAGAAGGGAAAGTTGCATAGCAATGCGGATGGTTTGAGCAGGCTAATTTGAATTCTGCGTTTGGGGGTCCCGCCTAAATTTTAGGGTTACTAGTGTTAATTTTATTAAGCGAAGAAGATCCCCTCTCGTTTAGCAGGATTCCCTCCATGATTGCTGAATTTGTCAGCAGGAATTTGCTTCAGAAATTGGCATAGTGAAATGCAGCATTTTTTTTGTTTCTGCACTTATGTTGTTGTTGTTTTTTTGAAGCCTAGCGAGTCTAAAGTGAGAGCCAATGCACGTCATCTCGGCGCAGAGCCGTGTTGTGGGGTTCATTTTGCAGTTGCCTGTCCTTGTTGGATGTTTTGGGGCGGTGACATCAATGCACAAGTGGTCGCTGCGAGCCAAGACATCAATCCCCCCCTGACCAGCAGCCGTTCTCTTCCTGCCTAGCGGTTGTCAGCGCTAGACAGTCGAGACTTTTGGGGCCATGGAGGCGCTGTAAAGAACGGCGGGTTGCACAACAAGATTGTCACCTTGCCACCCGATTACGACAAGGGGTGCAAGACGCGCACCTCCCGCTCTCCACCTCTCCGTGCTGCAGCTGCGAGGCGTTCAAAGAAGCGACCTTTGCGCTGGAACCCGCCGCCTTCCTCCAGCCCCTTCGACATGGTGACGGGACGAATTCGGTGTGGGGACAATGATTCCAGAGTTCCTCAACGCGGGGCTGATTTGACACGCCTGGAGAAGCTACCGCGGGAAGACTTATTTTTGTGCTTCTCACGGTTTGGAGTGGCTCGGAACAATGAGCGACGCGCGATCGACAACGTCGATTTTCCGGAACGGCACCACCTTCAACGCCGTCGCTTGGGCTTCGGAATGTGTGTGCCTTTGTGTCTGTAAACTGGTCTTCAGAGCAGCTGCGAGATGGTGATGTGTAAACGAACAGCCGCCGCGTCGTGGACGGGCGGATCGAGTGTATCCGCCGCGTCGTGGACGGGCGGATCGAGTGTATAAAAACTGTGGTTGTGCGATTGTTGGGTGCACTTCTCTTGAGCAGTCATGTTAGACTGGTTCACTTCTCTCATGCAGTCCTGTTGGACTAATACTAGTTTTCTCAAACAGTCATGTTAGACTGAGTTATTTTTCTGTAAATAAACCCCTTTTTCCTCGTTCTCGATGAGAAGCAGTTCTTCACTTCATCAACGATCTCAGCGTAATTAAGTTGGACGACGGCATGGGCCAGCTACCTTCGAATTCATGCCGTACTCCAATCTTGGCAAAGGACCACGGACGAAGGGATTGAGCCCCCAATCCTGACAGCAGACACACGCTGTGTTCTTCTACAACCTGTTTTATCCATGCTACTTCTCCGGTGAAGTCCTCTACCATCACGTAAGACGGATGGACAATGTCCAGCGTGGCGGCACTGTCTCTTAGCACTCGGCATGGTTTTCCATTAACTTGCAGGTCGTGGAGATATGGACTTAAAAGTTCCATATTCTCATCCTTTTCCTCCACGTAGGAAAAAACTACGCTTGGCTTCTCGCAGTTTACAGCTATATGTCCCAGTTTGTGGCATTTGTAACAGCGAATTGGTCTGACAGATTCGAATTTTCTTTTCTGTTCTTTTTGTGCGGTTTCTCCGTTAACTTTCTCCTCGCTCTTTTCTGCGGGCTTTTCCGCCATGTCTACAGGCTCGGATCGTCTAGCTTGCGCACCCTTTTTGAACGGAAATGGCTTCCGCGGTCCATTTCGACCGTCCCAGTTTCCCTCCTCGGCGTTCAACTTTCTACGGGTTGCGTACTCTTCGGCTAATTCAGCCGCCCTTTCCACAGTGTTTACATTACCTCTATCTTGCACCCACAGTTTCACAGCTTGGGGAATGGTTTTGTAAAACTGCTCTAGACACATGCATTCAATGATCATGTCTCTGCTGTCGTACGCTTCCGCGCTTTTAAGCCACTCGACTAGGTTGGCCTTTAAGCTATATGCAAACTCCGGATAGCCCTCGCTATCTTTCTTGCCTGTGCTCCTAAACCTTTGCCGAAAAGCTTCGGCTGAAAGGCGGTATTTCTTCAGGAGACTAGCCTTAACTTTCGCATAATCATATGCATCCTGCACACTCAATCTGGCGATTACTTCCGCCGCCTCACACGGCAACATAGACAGCAACCGCTGTGGCCATGTACTCGGACCGAAGTTCATCTTTTCGCAAGTCCTTTCAAAATTGCTTAGGAACAAGCCTATGTCGGTCCCGACCTCATATGGCTTTAATAGCCTGTCCATGCGGTACGATTCTGCCTCACTTGATCGACCCAGAGCTCCTTCACTTCCTTGAGACAACTCCAAACGTCTGTTTTCAAGTTCAAGTTGCATTTTTGTTATCTCGCGATCTTTATCGCGTTCCTCTCTCTCTCTATCCCGTTCCTCTCTCTCTCGTTTTTCTCTGTCCCGTTCTTCTCTTTCTTTTTCCCGTTTCTCTCTCTTTTTGAGAAGTTCCAATCCCATTTCAATATCTTGCTCACTGGCCTGATTGGAAATTAGCTCCAATAATTCCGATTTGAGCATTTCCTTGCGTACATTTAGGCCCAGTTCCTCACCAACAATCAACAACTCGTCTCTCAGCAATGTCCTTAACTCCATGACTGCTGCTTTACTGCCTTGATTCTGCTCTCTAAATCTAGCTAGGAAAACACAACCTAGCTAACACACAACAATCTAGCTTCCCTACTGTTCTAAACAGAACAACCACAAAATGAAGCCTAGAGAGTCAAAGCAAAAACCAAGCACTCACCGCAGATACAGCACCATGTCGCAAAGTCCATCCTACCGCTGTCAGCCAGTTGTCAGGATTGGGGGCTCAATCCCTTCGTCCGTGGTCCTTTGCCAAGATTGGAGTACGGCATGAATTCGAAGGTAGCTGGCCCATGCCGTCGTCCAACTTATTTACGCTGAGATCGTTGATGAAGTGAAGAACTGCTTCTCATCGAGAACGAGGAAAAAGGGGTTTATTTACAGAAATTAACTCAGTCTAACATGACTGCTTGAGAAAAATAGTATTAGTCCAACAGGACTGCATGAGAGAAGTGAACCAGTCTAACATGACTGCTCAAGAGAAGTGCGTCCAACAATCGCACAACCACAGTTTTTATACACTCGATCCGCCCGTCCACGACGCGGCGGCTGTTCGTTTACACATCACCAACTCGCAGCTGCTCTGAAGACCAGTTTACAGACACAAAGGCACACACATTCCGAAGCCCAAGCGACGGTGTTGAAGGTGGTGCCGTTCCGGAAAATCGACGTTGTCGATCGCGCGTCGCTCATTGTTCCGAGCCACTCCAAACCTTGAGAAGCACAAAAATAAGTCTTCCCGCGGTAGCTTCTCCAGGCGTGTCAAATCAGCCCCGCGTTGAGGAACTCTGGAATCATTGTCCACACACCGAATTCGTCCCGTCACCATGTCGAAGGGGCTGGAGGAAGGCGGCGGGTTCCAGCGCAAAGGTCGCTTCTTTGAACGCCTCGCAGCTGCAGCACGGAGAGGTGCAGGTGCGCGTCTTGCACCCCTTGTCGTAATCAGGTGGCAAGGTGGCAGTCTTGTTGTGCAACCCGCCGTTCTTTACAGTGGCGACGCCTTGTAACGGGCTAAGGGAGGTCTGGCGTTTGTGAAGCCCGCCATATGCGGAGCACGCGCGTGCTCTGCATATGTGCCGCTATTGTTAGTCGCGTGCGCTGCACTGGCTGTTCACTGCACAGCGAAAGGGGCTCCGTCACTCCGGCGCAACGGTGCCTATTGTTTCTGGCGCACTGCGTCGAAAAGCGCGTGCAGGTGCGCGCACTGATGTTTTCGAAACGGTCTGCTGCGAGCGACATCGCCTTGTTTACGTCGTGCAGCGTCTATCGGCAGGGGCATTCCACCTGTGGGATGTAATCGCTTATATTTCCGGCGCCGCCACCTTCTTTTTTTTCTGTGTTTCTCCGCTTACGTAGCCACTGTCTAGCGTGCGCTTGTGTGAGATCGCTTGTCGCTATAGGGTGTACAGCGTCCGTCTGATCACAGAGGCACGGCCACCGTGAGCTGTTATCCTCTGCTGCTTGGCGAAAGCGATCCGCGTGTCAGCATTGTCCCTGCATGCCGCGGTTTGTGTGCCTGAGCGCGCGTTCCCCCTCGCCGCTTGTAGTTTACGGAAGTTGGGCGTCGCATTGTTTTCCGCGCTGCGTGTTGTCGTGCGAGCGCTCTAGCTGAGAGAAAGAGATTTGCGGCACGGGTCAGAGTATAACGTATGGGACATCGGGGAGACGTAACTTGGCTTTTGCGGTCTTGCTGGCGTACTTCCTGTTTTATGCTAGATGACAGTTATACTCGCGGACAACTTTCTTCGGCTACGAAGGGAGCGATACGGGCTCTTGGCTGCTGCTGCACGTGTGTTACCACGCCAAGTAGTTTGGCAGCGTTTGACAGTGCTTTTGGCTGCTCGGAACAGACGCTACACTGAACCGACGCAGCTTCCACACGCAGCGGTTTCGCCTTTGCCCAGACGCGGAAAGGAAAACCCGCAAAATAAGTAAACTATAACGCTCGGTGGTGTGTTCTGTCTTATTTAACTGTTGCTAATGAGGTCTGTATGTTTTCTCTTCCCCGGCTTAACTGAACGTAGATTAAAACGCGGGACTCTTTTCAGAAGAGCTCTCGCTTGTGTGCGCTTTGCCTCCGTAGCTCTCCCCTCATAGCCACAGAAAGTAGTGCGCAAATATATATATATATATATATATATATATATATATATATATATATATATATATATATATGTTCGTGAACTACTTTCATTTCTTTCCGCTTTCCCAGCCGGCTTACGTCGCTTGTCTGTCCTGAAGGCCGTGAAGAATAAGCTTACGATGCGAGGTATTTATCCCTCTCCATACAGCCCACTCCCGCCCTGATCCCTTCGGTGGTATGTGTTTGGGTGCCCGTGATGTGCCGCGATGTTACACGTATTTAGACGTATACGTAGAGGAAAACACGGGCGCTTTTCGCCATTGATCATCTTGGGCATTTCCAGGTCCTGCCGAAGTGTTCTGCAGCATCCGTTCGGTTTATGCGTCCGTCTGTAGCGGGAGGGGCATGATGCCTGAAGCGCGAAGCTTATGCGCGTAAAAACGACGCGACCCATCCCTGCGACAACAGGTAGCTACAAGGCGTCCTTCAAATTTCCCTCGGGTTTCGGCACATCCGAACAGTCCCGTAGCTAGGAGCCGTTATTTCCGTCGTTTTGCGACGCACGTTTGCATCCTTGTATAGTCACCAGAACGCGTGCTGCATGTATACCGTTGCAGCGGGCGTCTCTGTCCCACTTAGACGAACTCTGCCGCCCTGTGGAAATGACAGGCGAGCCTTGTCGATCGCGCCGCCTGCGTGCTAATCGTCTTCCGCGCGACCTCGCTCTTCTCGGTAGTCGTAGTAGTAGCGTCGGCCGTGACCGCAGTTTCCGCTGCCGCTCCCTGGAACGCTGCTCCGTTAGGAAGCGCGGTGCACCCGTCGAGAGAGCGAGAGAGGTTCCTCTCAGTGGGCACGGAACGGCGGTGGGTGCGCAGCGCTGGCCTGCCTCCTCTCCCTGCAGCATTGTGTTCGGCATCGCTGCCCTGCCGAAGCCGTCGTCGTCATTCGGGCGCGTCGTCATGGCCGTGCCGACTTCCTCACGCCGTACATATGGCGTGTACGGCGCCGGCGGTGACTGCCGCCCGCCATCATCGGGGCAGCAAAATCTTGGGGAGGGGGGAAAGGGGGATGCAGGAGCGGTCAGGCCCAAACGGTGCAAAACAATGCGTGCTGGCAAACTGGTGCGTGTCGAACCGATCGGGGCCAGCGGGGCTGTCCGCTTCGCTCCCGTCGCATTCGGCATCCTCTGCTGCCGCACACGCACATAACGGCGCGTGGTCGGCGGTCCTGTTAGGGAGGGAGGAATCGGAGTACCACCGCGTGCGTGATCTTGCCACCATCGCTGCCGTTTTTATGCATTTATTTCGCTCTCCTTTTTCTTTCTCTTTCGACGTTGCTTTGGCTTGTTGTTCGCTTACAGCGTCGCGTTCTCACCTTCCTGATCGCTGGATTCTTTCGTTCGTGTATTGTTCAGCGTGGCAGCAAATTGGAGAAGCATCGCGGGCGGCAATCGAAGCGCGTCTTTTGTGTCACGTCCTTCTCCCTGTCTCTAGCTTGTCGGACGCGTTTCGCGTGTCCGCATCACTGAGGCATTGGTCAAGGGTAACGCGTGGAACGAGGAGAGACGGACCTAACGAGGCTGCAGGGGGAAACCAGCCGACCTGGATTTCGTTTTCCTCTTTTGCAGTGGCGAGAGCTTGGATTCCAGAGCGGAGCAGGCTTTGCGCAGGAGCCTCTCTGTTCGTGGGAGTGCGCATTGAAGCTGTGCGCGCTATACGTGCACGAGTCGTTGGCCGGACTCGGGCCCTCTCGTGTGCCGTCCGCGTAGTCACTCTCGTGTCGCTCAGCGAGAACATAAGACATACGTATACGTTAATAGCCCTGTTTACCGGTACGATCGAACATTGTCGTAGTTGAATGTAAACACACGTACATATGAAGAAGGCGTAATTCTTTCGAATAGAAGCGTTTGTTTCAATTGAAGCCCCCGTAGTTTGAGGACAGCGATGTGAGGCGACTTCTACGGGCGCCCACATGACTTTATAAAGCTTAACAAGACTGAATACTGAGCAAGTTGTTAAAAATGAATGGTGGAAAGAAAAAAGAACGGCGCAAGAAATTAAGACAGAGATACGGGAACGAACCTAATGTCGTGTCGTTCAGTTCGTTCTCTTGTCAGTGTTAATTTTGTGCGCCTTTTGCACAACGAATGTGTGAGTCAGTGTCGCACTTGCGTAAATTAGTATTGTATACGCCCCCCCCCCCCCCTCTATCCCCGCCTCTTTTGTTTTTAATTGGCTTCTGCTCGCTCATTCAGGGCGGCGTGCAGCCTGTCTACCGTATACGTAATTTCGAATCCCCGCACTCTATGGCTGTAGCTCACGATCGCCTCGCGCGTTCAATACAGTACCGTGCCTGCGTGTTTATTATGCACCGGAAACTTCGGCCAAGGTCCTTTGCGCGATTAGTAATCGTTTGAATTCGCATAGCACACGATAGGTCATCTCTTTGATTGTGCACTGCTGTCGTGCAGTGGCTGATATAGCTGCGGCATCCTGTCATATCCTCGTCGCCGTTACTGAATTGTTCGCGGGCAAACAGATCGGCTTCCCAAAAAAACGGTAGCGAACTTGGCGCCCGACTGAAAAGAGAGAGAGAGTCATGTGAAAATGACCTTTTCCTCCGCGAATGCCCACGGCGGTCGTTGCGCGCTCTGCCATCAATTTCGCCCGATATGCGTTTCGGGGCCGAAAATAGCCGGCCCATAAACGTCTCTTAGCCCGCGCACTCGAGAGCCATTAATTTGCCCGTTTGTCCTTTGCGCGCGGATCTTTCACTCTTCCCTCCTCCTAACACGTTTTCTCTCTTCTTTGACTGCGCAGAAACCGGAGCTGCCGGTGGCCATCAAGAGCATCACCAAGAAGAACCTGGCAAAGTCTCAGAATCTCCTCGGCAAGGAAATCAAAATTCTCAAGGCAAGTGCTGCCGCTCTTACATGTACTCTTTACCAATAGGCGAGCGGCGCTGTCTGTGCGCCGCCACGATATATTTATGTTGTAATCATTATTATTGTTATTCTTCTTTTATTTTGTCGCTCTGGCTCCGCGGCGGCCTCGTGCTTAGCGTTACCATGCGCTGTCGTACGTGCATTCTCGTTTCGCCTAGTGAGTACACCCAGTGTTCTAGCTGTTTTTTTCCCAGCGTTAGTTCTTTATTTTTATTTTCTGTCTCACTCTCTTACCTGGCGTTCGATCGGCTACTTTGTTGCCTTCGCGGGGGGAATCTCCTTGAAGCGCGCGCCTTTTCGCGATGTCTCGCTTTTTGCCGCTGATCTCGCCGCCCTCCACACCTGACGCGATGAAGCATTTGTCCGCTCAAACCGGTACAGGTAAACGCTACGGAAATATTCCTGTTGCAATGCTTAGACATTTTCTTACATCGTAGATTTATCAAAACTATACAATGGAATTTCCAATAAATGAATTGTATTCATTGAAGCTTGTCGTTCCGAGTCTTTTTTTTTTTTTTTTCGTCGCCCAAGTTTCGATCTCAAATCAATCTCTGTCATGCATGGCCTTCCGGATATAACCTGAGGAACTGGTCGCGGGGCCTCTCTCCGAAAAGAACAGTTTAAACATAGTCTTTCAGAAGAGCTTGGTTAAGTACTTCCGGTTGAAAAGGCATTAACTGCGGTCATTTCGAACGGTCTTGCTTTTTTTCTCTGTTGAATTTTTTCCCTGCAGTCTTGAATACCAATTTTTGTAATGCAGATCTGGCCACAACCAAGCATCAATTAGATAATTTGGAATATTGAATTCGAATAAACTAACAATGCTATTAGGTTCTTGTTCAGTATTTTGCATATTCACACATCCCTGCTGAATATAGCGGTGCCGCGACAAATGCTAAGGCCGCGTCCGAACGGCGTGCACATTCGCAGTTCGAATCCAGCACAATGAGGACGCGACTTCGCGCTTTTATTATGCAGAATTCCACTGTAAACCATTCACGCAGTCGTAGGCTGCATGCGATGTTAGCCCCAGTCTGGGGAGCCCTCTCGCAGAGCGTCCTCGCGTGCGTAACACAACACTGGTATATGCTGGTACAAAACACGAACGCAGTTTTTACAGTGAAAGCTGTATAGCTCTACCTGCGAGTAGGAGCTCACGTGTGTGTAGGCAAAACTCGGGAGGCGCGCGCTGCTGGGTTCCTTGCAGCGCCAGCAGATGGCGCTCGGATCTGCGGCATCGGCGGCGTCGGCCGTGCGGGGGGGACAGAAAACAATACAAATACAAATAAAAATGCCTTTATTTCCATAAACGTACAATTTATGGGGGATTTAAGGAAAAAGTTGCTCGCAGCAACTTGACGGGCCTTAAACCCGGTCTGAGGGCAGCAGCAGAAGGCACAGGCACTGATTTAGAACAGACAAAACAATACATAAGCGAAAAAAAAAAAAAGACTATGACAACTTGGCTTAGACAGTATGCCAGCAAACAGAAGTGCAATGGAGAAAAGAAAGAAAAAAAAAAGAAAAACGTTACAAATCATAAAAACTACGCGAAATCCACAGTGTACAGTATTGTACAAAAGAAGCAGCAATAGAACAAGGTAATCGTTTTAGGAAAGAATAAGACATGATTTGACAAAGGCTAATATCAAATTGAGATGTGTGACGACAGTCTACTTCAGAAAACAGTCACAAACAACCCATTAAATCGTCTTCAAAATGTCACTGAAATGCTCATATAAATGCGATACAGGACAGGAGGTGACATCTATGTTATTACATTTAAGCGTGTTTAATAGGCGTGGTAAGCGGTGGTACAACATTTGAAGAGAATAGTTAGTGCGAGGGTGCGGCACATACCAGTGTTCAGGTGACCGTGTAGTGTATTCTGTTCTGTTTCTAGTTAGCTGTGCTAACGATGTGATGTATGGCTGGCTTTGTTTTGCTTCTTTACGATAGGCTAGTAACAGCCTCAACAAGAGCCAGAAAGCTCGCCTTCGCGCATAGCGTTCGCCACAAGCGTTTCCCTGTGAAGATTACTGTTCCGTAAGCTCCCGTCGGCAACTGCGTGACGTAACAAGGAGTGGCGTAACTACGCTTTCGCATGTAAAAGGAGAACCCGCCTAGCAACTGATTTGTGTTGAGGCATTGCTGGGGGAAGGCCGCGTATAGTGAGCACTCCTTAAAGGGACCCTGAAACGATTTTGGCGATTTTCTACAAACGTACTGAGCCGTTAGAGTAGGTTCTTCTGATCATTAATTGATGCATCTAAGTGCTCTGCGTAAAGCGTGTAATTTATTATAAGGTTTTAAAAATACACATCGCTGCCGATCGCAGCGCACTGCTCGGCGGAATTTTAAGCCGCCCCTACCCATATGATGCAAATAACCCATATTACGTCACATGGGCGAGCTATCTGATTGGCTGAACAGGGCGCGTGGTCGATAATTTTTTCAACTTTATGGTGAACAAATGATGCTCGTACTAGTTGGAATGTTAGTTACTTTGTTTTTGTAAAAAGAAAATAACTTAAAGAGAATACACAAGAATAGTTTTTTAGTACACTTCAGCACTTCCGGCACACAGCAAGTGTCGTCTGCTTGTGTTACAACGTACTCCATTTTGACGAGAGCTCCGCGGTCAGAGTCGGTCTCAGTCTTTTCGCGAGCACTATGATTCGACTTTGTTGCCTTGTGGACTGCAAACCTAGCGACCTGCAAACCGCGAGTCCAGTATTAGGGCAAACGAAAGCGCAAGGGGACAGGGTCTGGCCGCTCGACTGTGCCGGGATGAGCCACGAGATGAGCAGAAGGGCAAATGTGAACGGTCTGCACAGTGCAGCCACCTGGTGGCACAGAGCTCAACCATACACAGTAGCAGCAACGAAGTGTATTCTTTGCTGCGGGTGTGTATTTTTCGCAGGAGTGTAATCATCAACACGTTGATTTATAAATGTTTAAAATGCTTTACACTTGGTTAGAGCAATATTAGCGCTTTGTTTGACTGGTTAAGCGCTGCGCCAGCAAGTGTCTGGACCGTGCAGACCGATCAGGCTGCTCACGTACGTCTACGCTAAAGTTCCTTCATCAGCTTGAGTTTATGCCTCCAGTCATTTGCCGAAATGACCAGCTTGCCTGTTTTTAGCGGAGTACCGGACACGTTCGGCGCTACGACAGAATGCTCGCAACGCACGCTGCTTCGATAGCTCTCGGTCGACGGCCAAGCGGCTAGCGGAGAGGTCGCGCGCGGGAGGGGGCGTGGTCCTAAACAACCGGAAGTGAGCGATGTGACGTCGCATCGTGACGCTGAACCAGTGAAGGCGGAGCTTAGCGCCGCTCGCTCGGCGAGCGAGTTGAGGAGGAAAAGCATAGCTAGGGAGGAGGGTAACGTCTAATCGCTTGCAGCTCCATTAATACGTAACGCTTCACTTAAATTGTGGTGCGAATGTTCTACTTAAGCTGTACCCTACGCGCCTACAAAATTTGTCCGAACCGTTTCAGGGGCCCTTTAAGAGCAGCGTGCAGACGAGGCGCAGCGAAAGTGTAGTTAAGTGCATTTCTCTCTGGTCCTCTCCTTGTAGTAGGGTTGACTGTTGGGCTAGTTGGTCGTCCATAATTTGAAGTAGAAGCTTAGCGCAAATAAAACCACGAACACAAGGGAGACAGACAAGGACAAGCGCTACTCACAACTGTTTATTGGAAAGGAAGTTGTAGGTGCACGAAGTAGCGGCGCAAGCCAAGTCGCAGGCCTGCGAAACGCCTTAGGTTAATAATTAGGTAAAGTGCGTGTGAATGTAGTCATGGGAATAATTTCACGCTATACGTCGCAATGGGTAATCGTTCTAGTCGTTTACAGCTTCGCTGTTCGACCACGTTTTCACAGCGTGGACTGGAGACCAGATTCTCTCTCTTTTTTTTTTTTCACGCTCACGCGGCGGCAGAATTCCCAGCCCACAACGGCGCTCTTTGTTGGCCGGCAGCCAATTGCGGGCGCGGAGATCGCGAGCGCGAATACGCGCTCTGGAGCGCCGAAGCAGCTGTTAAATTAGCGACAGCTGGGACCACGTTTTGTGCTGTGCAACTTCATTTTCCCATTCTTCCGCGTTTCGTCATTGATCCTGACGTCGACGCGTTATCTCTGGGATCGGCCGCTCGGTGTGACGGACTACGATAAGAAAATAAAAATGCTAATTGACGTAGATCGTTACGGAACGCATTTTGCTGTGTAGGCGCCGTGCCGTCGCGGAGCGTGTGCACACGTGCACGTCCCGTGCGTGCACCCAGCGGGGCACACGCGCGAAAAGAGTGGCGCTATGACTAAGCGTCGTCTCCTTATCTGCAGGCTGCGAATGAGCGCGCTACGCTCGTTATGTAACGACGACATTGTGTCAGTGCAGCGCGCGTTGGCTGCCTCTCTCTCTCTCTCTCTTATCTCCCTCTCCCGCGTCGTGCGCGTTGCTCCGTTTGATTGTCCCTGCTTCTCGGAATGTGTTTCACGCTCGCTTGGCCCCGCGCCAGGCTTCGCGCGGGCCGTCGAGCCGCTGTTGGGTGCAGCGTTTCGGGCCCCTTCCCGTCCGAGAGCGTGGACCGTCGTGCCTACATTCTGTAGATGTTTGTGCTGGTAAAATCTGCGTGCCAACTGCGGTGGGAAAGGAAACAGGAAAAGAAAAGAATTGGCAAAATGTTCAGCCTCGACTTGCACGGCACAACTGTCACGACTATACTAGCCGTCTCAACTGCGAGCGCACTTAAGGCGTACAGCTATAAATGAGAACAGTGAAATCCTACTTACGATACGCGACCGAAGAGGCAAGACGCATAAATATATAGACTGGGTATTCCGTCTGTGTAATACTTCACAGCAGAGGAAAGGATGGTTGAGGTCCATAACCCTCAATTGTGGAAGCGCTTGCTCCTGAAAAGACGTTTTTACTCGGGAGTGTCTTGCTCCAGCATGACAAGAAATAGACACGTATAGCGACTGTTTCAGTAGTGTACACTTTGAAGTTCCCGCACCAGAACGCCGGGACTTCGTGGATTTCGATAGCGTCCACGCAGTTTTAGTCACTTCTTTTTATCGTTTAGGTGGAACTACACTGCATTGTAGAGCTGCCAACGACTTGTCGTGGCCACCTCCATAGCTAGCTGGAGACGTATTGTGAGACGATCACTTTCGGCGATACTGTCGCCTCGACCATAAGGCGCACGCTGATTGGCTGGTTGAGCACTGCGTCACGGGACAGTATTGCCGAAAGTGATCGACCCACAGTACGTCCCCCTGGGGTTCGATTTTTCGCTGAAAAGTTCGCCCGGAAGGCGTTGCGCGCACCCGTAGACGAGCTCAGCTGCGCTGCAGCCAGTGTCAGATCTCAAAGCGGCTCATATGCCGAGCAGCGCGAGATATGGAGCGTCATGCCGGGCTGACGGATCGGGTGCTGGCGATGCAGGCGCTATGTGTACCAATACATTGCCGGTGGGGTGGGTAGGCAGGCAGCCGTTCGAATCGTTGTGGCACCGAGCAGCTGGGTTTCGGGGAAGAAGAGTGCAAATTCAGACTGCCGACCGCGGTTGGTCGTTACATGGTTGAAGGCACGCCGAATCCGAAAGTCCAGTGTAGCGTGAACGCATGAGCAGTGGTATCAGGAGTGATGTACGTGGCAGGGAAATAGTCTCTGGCCAGCCGGTAAAACGATTCTTTTTTAATGAACATTTTGCGATCTTGCTCGTGCGCATTCTGCGCCACCGCACTTCTTTTTGTTATCTTCAGTCACATAGCGGTGGCCATGTACAGACTCAAACCTGGCGAGATTCCGAAGTCATCTTCCGGCGAGACGTGTCAATGCGAGAGCAATTATTTTGAGGCCCCCGTCGTCACACTTACGCACCCGGCGGTGACTTGTTGACGCATAATGAAAAAGGAGAGGGGTTTGTCAAATCTAGCAGATTTGTGAGGAACACACCTAAAATTGTGTAACGTGCGTAACTTATACAGGATAATCAAAACATGCTTGAGCAATGTGTAGCTTCGATAAGTGACAAGATGTTGGTGTTCGGAAGAGCTTTTTTTCCGGTGCTAGGGCCGCAGTTAAGCTATGTGCTTATAGGAATCTTGTTCTCCGATTCCATTCGTATTCAGAGCAGGAACTGTGTAAAAATATAATGGTAGAAAACGCGACCTATTAAGAAAACAAAAAAAAACGAAATATATAGGAAAGATGTGCCGATTCCGTTTCGTAAAAGCTGCAACTGCAGTCTAAAAACGCAAATGTCCATCGCAGAGCAGGACCCAGAACTCTTGGAGCCCTGAGTGACCTGTCCAGTCGTGACGTTCAACGCAACGTTGGTCGCGCTAGTCGTCGCTGTACTTTGTCGTGGACCCTGCAAAGCGCACGAATGCGAAGGGAGTACGGAACCCGCTATAGCAAGTCGTTGTCGTGGTTCTCGCGATGACGTTCACTCTTGCGTGGTATAGCTATATTTTCTGCAACGACACATGTCACTCCCTTTCTCTCTTCCCACCACTTCACCATGTCACATGGCAGCGCGGCTATAATGGGGTCCTGTTGCTGAACTCGCGCGTTCGACCTCCGGCCGCATTTTTTAAGACGTGGAAGGCACAAACAATAAATGAAGGTTCACGTTCAAGATCCCCCTCCACTACGGCTATACTTCATAGCCCCGTTGTTGCTTTGAGACGCTAAACCTCACCCATAAGTAAATCCCCCCCCCCCCCTCGTATCTCGCACTACCGTACTTATGCGCCGCTGTTGACGCGTGCTCGCAAGTCCTCGCCTCCACAGAGACGGCTACAAGCGCCATGCCGTCTTTTTCCTTTTTCCCTTCTAAACAGCGTTTCACAGCGCTACGGCAGCGCTTCAAACTCGCGAAAAACAGCTACATTCAGTGCCGCGTAGTTCTGCCGTGAAAGCGATAGTCGGACGTCATTAAACTCAGTCGAGCCGGCTCAGTTTCGTAGTGGAGCTTAGTTGCTGGCTTACACGACTTTTTTTTTTATAGTTCCGTCAGAGGGCGCCGACACAGTCGGAAATACCGCGAGGCGTGCTGCGCGCAACCTTTAAAACAAATCCGACCGACGCGCATGGCTTCTGGCGCCTTTTTCTTTTTTTTTAATATTATCCTGCGCGCACGGTTGGAGCCGGAGAGTGCCGTGGTTGCTCGTCGCCAGCCGTCCTCGCTCTTGGGCGCTTCTCCGTTCGGCAACAGCAGCGGTTTGGTGCAGCGCTGCCGCAGCCTTTGCCTCCGAGCGAGAGCGCGCGCGCGCCTGCATCGTCGACGGCGCTTATGCGACGGCGGCTGCGTCGTTACGCAACCTTGGAAGGACGACCCGAGCGCCGAAGGACAGGCGGCCCCGCTCCTTTGCTGCCGCCCGTTTTTTATTTATTTTCCGCGAGGGTTGTTACTTCCTTTTCTGGCATTCTTTTTTCTCTCTCTCACCTACCTTCGTGCTTTTGTTGCTGATTTTTTCTCATGGCGCTTTCGGTTTCTTCACACGCTCAAGAGGTCGCGGTGACACCTTGTTGCTATATGTTAAGCGGCTTCCTGCCTTTCACAACAAGAACAGTTATTCTTCGCTCGTCCTTTTGTTTTAATCGTCTCTCCTGGGTTGCTCGTTCTCGCTCGCTCACTCACTCACTTCGCCGAGCCTTGGAGCAACGCTGAACAACAATCGAAACAAAGAGAAAGAGTCGAACCGGCCGGACAAAAGCGTCTGCCTTCCCGCGATCGTCAGCGACACGCGATGTGCACGTGTGTGTGCATTTTTGTGCTACCGATGGGCAGCTCGCCATCGTTGCGGGCGTGAATCGGGAGTCCGATGTGCCCTTTGCGTGCACCTTTGACATTTGGGCCCGGCGTTCGGCCCGGCAATCTGCTGGTCGAAGCTCTTCCTTCCCCCTTTTTTTCTTTCTCTCTTTTTACTCCGACTCCGCATTTTCTCGCCGACGACCGTGCACTCCTCGGTACATTTAATTGGCTCTCTGTTGTGCACGTGTGGTTGAGTGTTTGGTGGCTGCCTCTTTCAATAAAGCCCTGCTCTGTCGGGAATTTCATTTTGCGGCTTAAAGAAGCTCTGGCAGATTGGAACTTCCTCACCAATGTGGATTTTACGGGGCATTCGTTAATAGATTCCCAGATTCCTGTAGTAAACAGATAAAAGAGCTGCGCGAGTGCTGCAGATAAGTACTGTTTGTTCGGGCACACGCGTTATTCGTGGATTATACGAATGCACAAATAGCCATAAATCATCAAGTTTTATAACTAACCTGGCGGGAGGGGGGTAGTCGTGTCTTTGTATTGTAGAGTTGAAATGAATGCGGCCTAGCATCTGCAGGCGTGCGCATTGGATATTTAAACTGCGAGCTGTTCCAAATGTGCCGGAGGCAATAATGCGCCAAGCCCCACTGGCTACGCACGTGCGTCGTGCAAGAACATTTGTGACAGTACACTATGGCGCCGTGTTGCTGACGACATCGTGTTATATAACATATTGTCATCATTATTACTATACCCGCTTGCCATTACGGCGGAAGTTGCGCGAATGCGAACGGTGTTTGCAATGAGACAGGTGCACGAAGTGAAATGCGAACTCTGAGATACTAGACGGCGCCCAGTTTGCCGCTGCCGCTGTGAAATCGTGGTCGTTAGAAACACATGTACGCGCACGTACACACACGCACATAACGCTTGTTTCGCTGCTTGCGAAATGTGAGGCCGCACTGTCGGCTCGTTTCAGCGAGGTAACAGTAATACTATAACGCTTTAGCGATGCGATGCCGCTCTACCGTTACCTCAACTGCTGGCGGTTACCTGGCATGCGCGGCGCTGATTACGCTCGCAGTCGGCGCTGTTAGGATTGGGAGGTCAATCCCGTCGCTCATAATCAGTTGTCAAGATTGGAGTCGGGCATGAATTAGATGGTAGCTGGCCCATGTCGTTGTCCAACTTATCCGCGCTGAGGGCGTTGTTGAAGGGAAGGACTGCTTCTAATCGAGAACCAGGAATATGGGCTTAAAAGTTCCATATTCTCGTCTTTTTCGTCTACGTAGGAAAAAAAACTACGCTAGGCTTTCCGCAGTTCACAGCGATATGTCCCAGTTTGTGGCACTTATAGCAGCGGATCGGTCTAAAAGATTCGAATTTTCTTTTCTGCTCTTTTTGTACGGTTTCCCCGTTAGGTTTCTCCTCGCTCTTTTCTGCGGGCTTTTCCTCTTCTTGCTGCAGAGAGACCATGTCGGCGGTGGCGGGCTCAGTAACAATAGTTGGTCCGCCAATCGCGTTTAGTCACAACGGCGCCGAGGGGGTGTTGAAGCGGCACCTCGAGGTCCCTACGAAATTAGTCACCGCAGCAATTGTGATATTGCGTGTTGTCAGGATTGGGGGCTCAATCCCATCGTCCGTGGTCCTTTGCCAAGATTGGAGTACGGCATGAATTCGAAGGTAGCTGGCCCATGCCGTCGTCCAACTTATTTACGCTGAGATCGTTGATGAAGTGAAGAACTGCTTCTCATCGAGAACGAGGAAAAGGGTTTATTTACAGAAATTAAATCAGTCTAACATGACTGCTTGAGAAAAAGAGTAACAGTTCAACATGACTGCATGAGAGAAGTGACTCAGTCTAACATGACTGCTCAAGAGAAGTGTCCTCAGCATTCGCACAGCCACAGTTTTTATACACTCGATCCGCCGGTCCTACGACGCGGCGACTGTTCGTTTACTCATCACCACCTCGCCGCTGCTCTGCTGATCAGTTTACAGACACAAAGGCACACACATTCCGAAGCCCAAGCGACGGCGTTGAAGGGGGTGCCGTTCCGGAAAGTATGGACGCCGCTCGAGGGTCGCTCGTTGTTTTGCGTCTGCCGAAACGTGAGAAGCGCAAAAATACGTCGTTCCCGCGGCAGCTGGTCCAGGCGTGTCAAATCAGCTCCGCGTTGGGGAACTCTGGAATCATTGTCCACACACCGAACTCGTCCCGTCACAATGTCGATGGGGCTGGAGGAAGGAAGCGGGTTTTCAGCACAAAGGCCGCTTCTTCGAACGCCTCCTAGCTGCAGTGACGGAGAGGGAGCGGAATGCGCGTCTTGCACCCCTTGTCGTAATCGGGTGGCAAGGTGGCAATCTTGCTTAGCGGCTCGCCATTCTTAACAGTGTGTAACTTGTGAAGCGTTCGTCAAAGCTGACTTCTCCGCAATATCAGACTCGATGTGGAAAAGCCTGCGTCACTTCTTTTAAAGCTCTTTCTTTTTTCGATTTTCTAGCGATAGCTTGTCGTTTCGGGGCGCTTTTGTGTGCGTAACCTAAAACGTTGTGGTCTCAACGGTAAGCATCACTGCAAGTAGATGAACCTGATAAGAAATCCTCGGGAGCGGAAATTGAACACAGGCAGCGTACACGTGCGCATCCAGATCTAACGCCTCGTGGCCACCACGGTAACGGTAGCGCTAAGGCGTAGGACTTTCGCTAAATCTATCTGACTGCAGCGTACGCTGGCGGGGTGTAGCAGTGTGACATGTGGGTACTAGTGGTAAGTGCTGCGGAAAATGGGAAGCGTTATCACGCATAGCCGCGCTGCCTGTGAAAACACTCGAGCGCACCGGTCCTGAACAGATTTCCGACACAGTGGCGGCGTGGGTGCTGGCCGGCGGCTTTGTCGTGTCGCGAAGAACAATGCCATGTGGACTCGCGCTTTTTCCGGCACGGAAGTCTGTCCAACCTGCAGCGCCGACGCTGGAATAGGCGATGTCCATAGCATGGCGACATTGACGTGTTACCGGCTCCAGCAATAGTGCGCGGCACGCTTGCAGTACAAAAAAAAAGAAAAAAGAAGCACGACCCTTGAGATTCGTTTCCGTTACTCCGAGGAAGCCGTCGTCGGGGATACCATTTGGGCGCCACCTATTGGCGACTAAATGCTCCCCCCCCCCCCTCTAGCGGCCGCGCCGAGAAACAGCCCATCCAGGTTGAAGCTTGCAACGAAAGAGGGTCTCCTATCACGGCGTACACTGAATGTCTTGCATTTCTCAAATCGTCATGATGGCGCCGTGGATGAGCACTAACATGAAAACGATACGGATGTCGAGATTCCCGTTCTGTACCGTTGTGCCGGTCATCGCGGTGGAAAGACAGTGATGTACGAGTTCATCTTTTTGCGAAAGAAGCAGATGGCGCGTATCGCGGAGCGACTTGGATTTAAAAAAACTTCGCATTGGGAAAAGGTGACGACTGATACTATGCCGGTTCGTTCGAATCACTTCACTCGGGACTTCTTTCGTCTCGGCGAGCAGAACATTGCGTTCAATATCTTGCTGGCGCTTCAAATCCGGGAATGTGCTTTGTTTTGGCAAGAGCTTTAATAAATTATAGTGATGTACGTTTGAGCTTCATTTGGTTTTGTTCGTTTATATCTTTCTGCCCCAGCATTAGTGTTACTAATGCTTTGAGCAGCAGGCCGGAGTATTCTCGCTAACGTATTCTTTTCTGCCGGCGTGGTAGCAGGAATGATAACTGCTTCGGAAGGTCTGAAGGTGATCACGACACATGTTATTCAGCGAGACACCATATCCGTTTCATAGCGTGCTTTAGTTTAGCGGTGAAAGCATGAGACGCTGCTTTCTCATTCAACGCGTTTTGTTTTCAGTTTATTTGCTCGCAAGAAATTTAGAAGCAACTCCAAACGGCGCTCGTTCCAGCTTTAGAGCGTTCGACCTGTGCTCAGCGCCGCTAGTACGACATTGTGCACAGACCTAAATTCCATCACAACTGGTTCAGTTCGTTTCAAAGTCGTGCATTTACACTAATGCAAATGACTTTGCCCAAAGGAAAGCTTGCGCTAAATTTTGAAAACCTGTTGGAAGAAACTCAACTTGGTGTCATTGCCTGTTATTCACGTCTCGCGTTTCATTAGGGTTTGCGAATTTCTACAAGCGGCGGGTGTCTGCGGTATTCGGAAGCCCGAGCCCTACATCGAACACTGCGTTCTGCAAGCATAAACAAGCACCAGTCATCCGACGTGTACGACCTTATCACACGTATCACCTTGCCATAAGAAGAAAGGTGCGGCCCCGATTCACAAACGGAACTCTCATTTGCTCTTATCCCAAGACACACTGACCAGGTAATGTTACAGTTTGTAGCCTCAGTGCCGAATATCCGTATTTAGCTTCTGAAAACAATACAGGCGTTAGTGCCCATATATTGTGAGATGCTATGTGTTATATACTGCAACACGAGTCGCTGTGAGGAGTTGCTTATGAAGGTCGAAAACAGTTGAGTATCGTACCTCCACCAGGGGATCGCAACGCCGCGAACAAGTACTTTCACCTCTTAGAGGTTTGCTACGCACAGACACTTCCCTTTTTGAAAATTCCGGCTCGCTTTAAAGACTCCTTGTCTTCTTCTTTTTTAAAGCATGATTCGGCTTGCTGGGCAGGCCGGACGTTGGCACGCACAGCGTAACGATTTCCTCGGTTTCGTCGCCGAAATCGTCGAGACCGATCAAAATAAGAAAGGACTGTTTCGGCTTCGACGAAACACCTCGATTTGACTCCACGAACGAGAAACGCGTGAGCGCAGCGCCAAGCGAAAGAGCCGCCGTGAACTTGGATGTCGTAGCCATCTTTGTTTATTTCGACAGTGTTGCCAGCGCAAGTAACGAATCCTGGAGTTGTCAATTTACTTGCGAAGCGAGAGAAAATAACAAAAGCGGGTACGATGCTCTATGCTATAACGGCGTGCATTATCTCGGAGGCTTTGTATACATTTCGAAATGAAGCTGCCGAATTCGAAAGAAAAAAGAAAGGTAAGAACCACTTATGAAATTAAAACAGTACAGTTGTCCAAATTTACGTAAAAAAGCCACAAGCTGAATTCAGAACTTTGTAAGATGACAGTGTATCCGTGCCGGCGACACTCGCGCGATACCAGAAATACCCAAGTAGATTGTATGTGGTGGTTGAGGGGCGTCAGTGAAACTCGTCATGCGTCCACGCAACGCGCGGCCGGCGCCCAGAGCGGAAATGCGTCGTAAATTTGTTCCTTTTTTGTACGCGTACTTAATCCTTCGAGTGTGCGCTTCGGGAGTGCACGCTCTTTAAGACATGCAGCCAAGAATACAACGGTTTGGCTTGCAGATTGTTTCCGAACACTCTCTCGAGCACTTGTACTCTCTATACTGCCTAATGGCCAACGTCATTTTTTGCATTGCTGTCATGTTCCTCGTTGACTTTGTTTAGCGCATGCGGCAGAGACGAAGCACTATTGTATCGCGCTGTCAGTTACCGTTCGCACTTCCCGGTTCGCCCGATCCTCTTTTGTATGATAAAAAAAAAAGCCTCGAGGGACAACGCTGGACGCATTGTGCCATTGTGCAGCATTGAGTTACTAAGGCGCGATCCGATAACGATTAACGCGAAGCCCACGCGTTGCGATAACCGCGTTCAAGGCGGCCCACGCGTTATGCACGTGCTTGGACAGATTTACCGTGATATCCCGAGTCATCGCCCGCCTCTTGCAGCTTCTGTCATTATCGCTTGTCAGCTTCCTTTTTCTTTCTTTCTTTTTTCTTTTTTCACCGAAGGCCACTCGAATCACGGATTTCTTATTCCACCTGAACTAGCGATACTTCTTTTGAAATATGTGGCCGGTTGGGATCAATCACCTTATTACTCTTATCATTTCTTTTTTTTAAGTATCCATGGGATCATCTTTCAAACTCTTTTTGTGCGGCTAGAGTTTCATCGACTAACTTCCGTACAGCAGATGATTTCAAGTTTGAAGTGCGCGTGCTACTAAATCTCCATTAGTATTCGCATTTGGTGATACTGTTTAGCACGCAACACATGTAACGTTAAGAGTTAACGGCGCATGGGACAGGGCCGACGAAAGGAACGGTGCTTTGTTCGTTCATTCCGTTTGTCCCGTCCCATGCGCTTGTTACTGGTTAATACATATTACGCGTAATCTCTCATCACCGTCGAATATTCGCATCATTGCCGTTTCACTCACTTTTTATGGCACGGCGGTGACCCTTATAGCGCAGTACAGTCGAACGCCTTTATAAGGAAGTCCTGGGAATCTCCGAAATCATTCGTTACGCAGGTGACTTCGTTGTAAAGGTCGCACACCGCGTTGCCCACAATAGAACCAGGACATAATTATTCCTTAGTTAGAAAGGTAATTTCGTTGTAGAGGCAGGCGCTCGACTCTACTAGTTTCTCGATTCTGTTGGTTTTGTTCTGCAACGAAAGTGCACAGCCATTTTTTTTTTCTTTGGATGTGCGTTTCCTTAGTCTGTCTACTTCTTGCGGCGGTATCGATGATGTCATCATTATCATGCGCAGTGGTGTTTAAGAGTACACGACTGACAGAGGTTGTCTGTGGACCTCGCCATATATAGCGTATGGTTTGTGGTAGATTGTAATGCGAATTCGGGGCGCCGTAACGACAGCGATCGGTCCATTCGAGGAGCAAGAAATCCTGTTGCGGAAGCGTAGTAACGAACACGCGATGTGTGTAGGTTGCAAAACGTTCGCTACTGCTGCTTGCCCCCTTTATATTATGCTTATCTCTTGCGCTGCCACTACATCTTCTTGGGAAGATATTTTCTGCGAGTAGCTTTGTCAGTAAGGCAACAACAGGGAAGACGTACGGTGCGGCCGTGGATTACAACCGCCGATTCACGTCGTCGTCGTCGTCTTGTATGAGTGCGCAGTGTGCAATGGTCAAAGGAAGTCGCACGTGAAACTGTAATGTGTCTCATTGCTCGTCATAAAAAAGACCTTCCAGCACCGTCTTCCCCTCCATACACGCTATCGCCGTATATAGCACCACGCTACGGCGCACAGCAGCGTAACTAGGGGGCAAGGTCTCCCTGGCGCCTTCCTCTATAAAAGGGTGACGAAACGAGAGAGCGAGCCTTCCTTCTTCAGCCAGCTGAAGCGAATGGTGAGAGCGCGGACGAAACGCTTTCAAGTCCCTGGCAGAGAAAGATAGCGCTCTGTGGCCGGCTGATGCAAGGGTGCGGGAAGGGGGCATCATATCGGACCCGGCGTGTGAGCGCGGTGGTTACACGAAACTGGGGCATCCCTCTCCGCGCGATCAGCCGCGTTGAGAGCGCGGCGCCGATAGGCCTGCTAATGTTAGGCGCAACTTGACCCTGTACCTCCGTTGATTGCGGCTGTCGCGGTCCTTCCCGCTGTTCTCGCCGTTTCTCGGGCGTCTTTTCTACCGTCTGCATAGGGAGACCGAGTCGTTGCCGCTCATCAGTGTATTGGCAGTCACCTTTCTTGGGTAGAGGACGTTCGCAAGCACTCTGTCCGTTATAGCTATGTCTCTCCACGGAACACTTTAAATGGACACCGAAGAGAAACGCTGTGCCAGTTTAAACTGATCAAGTGGGTTTTCAGAACTTTTCTTTTATCGCTAATTTCGCGGTAACCGGTTTAGTATTATAAAAGCAAGTAAAATTCAGTTCCCTTTATTAAGCGCGGGAATCCCAGCGCGGATGCGGCAGTCTGACGTCACTGACTTCAAGTAATGTTTTCGTGCGTGTCGCGCAATGCCTCAGTAAAACACGTTCTTGAAATTTGCTAGTTGAGTCTGTAGCTCCCTTAGCGAACAGTGTAGTCCAACTTTGCCGATCAGAAAAAAAAGAAGAAAAAAAATTGACTAAGCTAGAACAGACGCCGTCAAAGTCGATGACGTTAGGTCGAACTGCGGGCGGGAACTTCCAAGGTGGAGTCGGCACCCGTACTTGGCTTCTTGCGTTTTTTGTGGCTTAGCAAGACCCTTCTCGTGGTAAGAGCGGCTGATTTGACATTGTGGAAGAAGAGTGTCCTAACACAGCTAAAATAATTTATCTATTTAGTGTTACCTTTAAGCTCTCCGGGAGGGGGGAGCGGGGGTAGGGGGGTCTCTGAGGTCCGTGGCCAAGCAGGAACCCCTATATATGGGCGAGGCATGGAGGCGGCGGGTGTGTGCTGCGAACGTTGTTTCCCCACACATGCATTTCGAGGAAATAAACGCCGCTTCGTATAGCCCTTCCCTGCCGGGGCAAATCATTCCCTCCTCCTCTGTTTCTTGTTATATAAGTTGGCGCTGCTGCTGTAGTGTCCGCATTGTGTTGCCGTTTCTCCTTGGTAGAGTCCTCACCACACTTGGGGAGGGGGGGGGGGGCTGGAGAGAGGTCTTGTAGAAATTTATTTAGTCTTTGCTTTGGAGTCTATGCGCTATGGAGGCGGGGGTCGCTTGTTCTGGTCGCGGAAGACATTGCGCTATTCGCTCACGTCGCGACCTTCGCCTTCGATCTCGCGCTGCTGGCCATCTAGCGGCGCATGCGTGGTGCGCGTGGCTCGCTGGTTGGCGTCCCCGCAATACGGTCGCGTGTCGGATCGTCTGCCGCGCACGCAGGACTGCGTGGGATTTCAGTTTGCCGCCGAGGCGATGTGTAGTGCCGGCGTTACGTGCGGAAAGCGGCGTGCTATAAGGGTCTGCAGGGGTCGAGATAGCGTCGGCTGGGCGGTGCGCGCATTCGTGGTGAAGATCGATGTCGCCAACGCTGGTCTCTCCCTCTTCACCCTCGCTGCATCTTTTAAATCTTCTATATCCCGGTAGTTGGATATCTGTGCTCGCCTGTTTGACTACGGGCGAAACGGGATTACACTCCTTTGAGACACGTTCCATCGTTTCCCTGGCTTGCATACAGAAGTGGCGGATATTTTCTACACTGCCTAACGTTAGCCTGTAGCATACAGTTCTCGAGCACCCAGCGTAAGGTGCTCACCCCCCAAAATATACTTTTTTTTACTCTTTTAGCGCGGCCTGTAGCGCTCTAATGTTTTTATTAGGCCATACTGCGGTAATTCCTCTAGGAATGTCTTTTTTTCTTTTTCAAGAAGACTGGGGTATCTTGTGCTCCACTTAAACATTGTGAGACATAGGTATAGCACCGGTTCACGGCCGGGCAGCGCCTTTTCGCAGGGTATATCGCACGCATGTGTATATCATTGCACTCTGATGGACACCCAGACTGTCTCCACATTACTTAGGCCACTATGTAGCTAGCGTGACACATTGTTTCCGCTATGTTTGTCCCGGCTTCGAGGGGACATAAGGATAACTTGGGATATCTCACATAACACTTTTGCATGTAACTCCCTTTGCAAAACACCGCTGCGAACATTGTTCGTTCGACCTCCGTATCGCGTTATCTGTCGGAACTGTCTCCGCGTGTTTACATTTTCTTGTCCTGGTACGTTGCCCGCCGCTGCAGCTGTATTTTTTTTTCTCTCTATCTCTGTTTCCTTTTGTTTTTCCCCGGCATTCGCTGAGGTTGAAGGAAGTGCCTGTCGAGCAGTTCTCTCTCTTGCTCTAGAGCGAGGACAGGAAAAGCCCTGACACATATATATTGTCGTATCCGTTCTCGTTAAATATGCTAGGCCGTGTTCCTGCGACAGCCCTGCACCTTGTTACAATCAGTGGAAAGCCTGCGTGAGTCAAAGGGACTTGCGTATATTGCGATCGTCGCAACTTATTTACTTGGTATATAGATATAGAAGGAAACTCCTCGGGATTTTTTTTTGTTGTTGTTGTTAAAGCTCTGCCACAAAAGTTCTTCGAAATTTAACGTCACACACTGTGACGTATTCTTTGAGAGCGCTTCTCGGTAACTGCAACCGGACTAGATTCCCCTAAAACACACTGAAGGTGTGGCTCAACCTCCTCCCCTTAGCTTGTAGCGCCAAAAAGCTGGAAGTATCGATAGCGTCGTTCATGCACCTTATACCGTATGCGGTGAATATAATGGTTAAACGAGTGAGGTAAGTCAGTGCGCAAAAAAAAAAAGGCAATGAAAAGATCCAAGTAGGCGTGGCTGTGCAATGGAATGCGTCGTCGACAGCACTTCTCCGCTGCCGTTTCAGACTTGGAGGTGTCTCCTGTAGTTAGGTTGATGCTCCGAGAGGCTGCCATTTCTTGGCTAAAGGCGGCCATGGCGGCTGCACTAATGCTCCTCGATTTTGAGGAAAGTCCGGCGTTTCTAAAGTACCACTGTTCCCGGCTCGGAAGCTGCAGCATTTCCCACCCGATGGAAGGGGCCTACAATGGGAAAGTGCGACACACGTACGGGTCGACTTTTGTGTGCGTGTGAGATGCGTTCATCGACCTTCGGGGTTACCGCAGCCATGGGCCAGGGAGTATAGGCCGACTCGGCTGCGGGAGGTGTGTGGTTCGATGCCCACCGTCGGACACCCACCGGCTTATAAGACGGGGTGAAACGCCCCGCCGGCCAGGCGCCCGACTTTCCAGGGCTGTGTCACTGTGGAGAGGTTCGCAAGACCTCTACGCTTACTGTACAAGACTCAAGACCTTCGGGGTTACCGTTTGTCGTTCATTGTTCACGGCACTTGTAAAATGTCGCCGATTGGCTTTTCCTTTTCCTGGTTGTGTCTCTCGCTGATTGGTTGGTGATCGGCATAGTATATTGTGACGAGCCACCTCGGACTAACGACGAGGAAGACGATCTTCGGGACGTTGCGTGTATTCAGCCACTTAGGTCGTCTCTGTCAATAGGATGTTTATTAATCGTGCTTCGCCTTTCATCTATATATTTGACGCCCAATCACAATATAGTACGGTCGCCACAATAAAATGGCCAGTTGGTAGTCGACGCCGCTTCCTTCAACTGTTGTCCCGCCATTGCGCTGTTAATTCGCCACTGATGTACTGGTAACGTTGCGTGACACGATTGGGCCCTTTGTTTGATCCTTACCATTGTGAGTAACAACGCTGTGCGAGGGAACCAGTGTTTGCGTCAATGCTCTCGCTCGTGCATCGTATAGAATGGCCTGTCTGGGAGTTAGTGGCGCGCCAGCGTTTCTGTCGACACAAGTTGAGCACGTCGCACGTTTTGTGGTCAGGAAGACTTACGTGGTCATCGCTCGTTAATGTTTGGCTTCCACAACTCCCGTTTGAAAGCATCCTCATTGTTTCGTTTTTTGTTTTTTCTACCGTCCGCCGTTCTCGTCGCAATCAGCTTCCGCGGCCGGCCAGCGAATTAAGCTCGCCGCATTGAACGCCAGCGAGCGAGCGTGTCCCTGTTCTCGTAGAGCCTGTAATTCTTCGTCGGGCTGCAGTCGGTTCCCGTTATGCTATGAAGACGTACGAGCGTGGAATTTCGTTACGATGACCGAGATATAGCAGCGGTGTGGACAGTGAGCGGAAGCGAACTGCTTTGCCATTGAAAGTACATACACCGCTCGTGCAGAGCAAGCGTTGTCCCATCTACTCGTTTCGGTATATCTCGCTCCTCGTCCTAAAAAAAAAATATGCGCTCGTTGATCTCCGTTGACCTCCTCGTATCTTCTTTCTTTGTTTACCCCTTTGGTACAAATTATCGAAACGACGCATCGAGTCTCGAGAGCGTCGAGTTCGCGGGCGTGTTTCAAGCGCGAGCTGCAAGTGCGTCGCGCTTTGTCTTGCTGACAACAGTGTGGGACGCGGAAGCGCGCAGGCTGAAACAATGCCTCTGTGTGTCTGTCGCCCCTCGCCATTTTCGGTCCTTTCCGTCAGGTATGCGCGCAGGCGCGCTCTGTCGCTGCCTGCACAGCATCCAGCCGGCAGTGCAGGCACCGTCGGCATCGCCCTATATAGCATGTCGCCGAGTGAATCTCCCGGGCTCTTCCGCGTGCGTCAGCAAGCGGGGTGTAGACGACGATCGCGCTACTTTCTCGGCACCGCCGCCCTCCCTCCCTCCCGGAGTTTGGTGGCAAAAGGATTCCGAGAAATTCGCTGGTCGCTCGTTTCGTCGGCAGACGGGCTATGTACGGTCCGCCGGGATGGCGCTGCCGTCGGCTGATGGCGCTCACGAGGAGAGAGGGCAATAAAAAGGGGGGAGGGATAAAAGGCTCGTCTCAGCCATATTCTTTTTATAAGGGATGAAAATTGTGCGAGTGAGCTTCCATGGAGAGCAGACATGAAGGGGGCTAGGAGGGGGGGGGGGGCGAACCATTTGATAAGCAGGAAGTGAAGGATCGGTAGGAAAGTAAACAACAAAGAAAAGTCCAACAAAATAAGGAACCGATGACGTGCCGAGCTCTAATGATGTGGCCTGTCTTTAGCAGCTTCAGCTTTTGTGGGTGGCTTGGTTCGATCTTGACTGGCGGTCTTTTAGTGCTTTGATTGAAAGCGCCTCTGGGGCTGACGTTTTCTCTGCAGGCTGCGTGTCTATATAGGACAGTGCTGATCGAAGCGTAAATCGGGGGACAGTCAAAGGATCATAAACAGCAGCGCATTTAATTCCCTCACCCGCCACGCTGCGGCAGTCCGACAGGGATCTCAATGCGAGAAGACTGCCGTTTTCGGGGTGCACGTTAAACCCCTGGTTGCCGAAATTATTCTGCAGCCGCCAACTACACGGCCCCTTGCAGACCGCGTATTGGTTTGCAGGGTGAAACGCCACAGTCTGGTCTTATTTTGACCGCATTTTAGTCATTCCTTTTTTCCTTAAGGAGAGCGATCCACCTGTTTGTTGTTTGGCGCTTTGCTTGTAAGTTACTTCGAGGGACACCGAAGCACAAGAAAACAAATTTCAGCTGTAAGAGTACGTCGCAGTTCTACAATACCAGAAACGGTGACTCTTTATCTCTAGATGGGGATGGATAATCCAGGAAATAAAACGGTAAGCGGTATTACGCCCTCGCCCCCCCCCCCCCCCCTGGCCGCCTTGAAGTTCCCGCATCATTAGCAGTGACGTCGTGGATTTTGATGGCTCGGGCCTATAATTAATGTTTTGTCGGTAACGCTGGACTACATTGTATTCTTGAGGAGCCATAAGCAGAACTTCGCAAGTTTCGAAAGCTTTTACTGTCCCAAAATGACCGAAATATACAAAAATACACTTTCGAATTGTGACATTTTGCTCACGAACCGGGGTTGCACATTCGGCGAAAACAAAAAAAAAGGCAAGGAAAAGGAAATTTGACTTTTTTCTGCTCTAATACTCAACCTCTGACAACGACATTAGCGAAAGTTGAGTTTTTAAAGAATACTTCACCCGTCTAGACTGGTTTATCATTATTTATTTTATGTATATTTAATACCTCATAATGCTCTACGCCCGTGCAAGTCTGGCATGTTGGTATGATGTAAGGTTTGGGGCGGGCATTAAATAGATGGTAGCTGGCCCATGCCGTCGTCCAACTCATCCACGCTAAGGACGTTGTTGAAGGGAAGGACTTGTTCTGATCGAGAACGAGGAATATGTGATTTATTTACAGTATCTACATGGAGAACGTTAGAGTTCATCAGTCTAGCATGACTGCAAGAGAATGCACCCCCAGCAGCCGCGCACCAGCTGCTTATAAGCACTCTGTCCTCCCTAGATCCCTAGGTGAGGGAAAACGGCCGTTCAGCCTTCGACCGATTCGGAGCGTCCAAAGACAAGCGTCCCTTTCAGGGAGAGGGTTTACGCAATCACTTCCGCACCGGTTTCACTGAACACATCGAAGTGAGAGGGTTCTCGCAGACAGAGGTCTTGACCCCCGAGCAGGCGCCTCTTTGATCCCAGAGCTGACCTCTTCTGGTGCCCGTGAGACCGCACCGCAAAACATCTCCTTCCAGGAGTTCCAGGAGTCCTTACAAAGCGAGTCGCCGCAGGTTTCGCAGGCCGGGCAGGTTTCGACGGTCGCTTCCCCGAAGATCGCCAGCCCCCGCAGGTCGAACGTAACAATGCTCAGGTGTCTTAAGCGCTTCCCGGACTTCTCAAAACGTCCAGTTCCCGACTTGAGCTGCGCAATGTTCGAGCAAGTGCTCGCGTTCATTCAAATTCATTCAAGTTCAAATTCATTCCTAGTTGTGCGAGGCCTCGCTCCTTTCTGAAATCTGGGATGCATACGGAGAGGCCAAGTGGTGTGCGAGGGGCCTTGGTGGTATCGCGAGTGCTTTATATATATATATATATATATATGTGTGTGTGTGTGTGTGTGTGTGTGTGTGTGTGTGGCTGAGGAAATCACTCTGGCCCCGGTAGTAAAATGAAGAAGAGAGTACGACGTACGTTGGATTTGCACAGTATATTTCACCGACGTTTCGGCTGGTGGACCAGCCTTTGTCAAAGTGATATCGAAGTGTCACTTCGACAAAGGCTAAGGCTGGTCCACCGGCCGAAACGTCAGGGAAATATACTCTGCAAATCTCCAACGTACGTCGTACTCACTTATATATATATATATATATATATATATATATATATATATATATATATATATATATATATATATATATATATATCTTCTCCGGGGCTCCCCCCAGAAGGTTGCGCAGCGCGTGTGTAAGCGTGCTCTTGCTTCGATCCGCAGATGTGTGTCACGCGCAAGGATTGTGCCGGGTCGAGTTCGCGTTTCCGGCGATCGCCGTGTACTTAAAAAAAAAAGTAAGGAAACGGCAGTGCATGCGGCAGCATATATTGCAGTCACGCGGCACGCTGGTTAAGTTTGTACGTTGGGGAGGGTCTTTCTTTCGTACGCCGCCTGTGTATACCGGCCGCACGCGCAGCGTGCTCCGGCACGCATTTCGATGACATCCTTTTACGGCGGCCGGGTGGCGGGGCATTGTTGCGTAACACGTGAAACCGCGCCGGTCCACGCGCTGGCCGAAGAAGCGGCGCTATTCGGTGGGCGCCGCGTGAGCACGCGCGGATGCCTTCCTCGACGTATGTGCACTGGCGCCTTTTGTGAGCGTCTGACACGGATTTCGCCCGTGCCGGCCGCCCTCTCATTGCGTGTTTTTTTTTATTTTCCCTGCGCAGGAGCTGTCCGAGCTGCATCACGAAAACGTGGTCGCCCTGCTCGACTGCAAGGTGGGCTGCCATCTCATTTTTCCTCTCTCTCTCTCTTTTATCGAGAATTACACGTATTCTGTGTCGCTTCAAGGATGTGCAACTTGACCACGAAGACAAAATCCTGTACACGAACGGACGAAAAGGGCTTCAACGATTAATTTTGTTCGGCGGTGGGGCGTTATATGTAAGATCAAGGGGTAAGAGGGAAGGTTGCGCGCGAAAGAACACCCGCAAGCGTCAAAAAGACAAATAATACGCGCAAGGTAAATTGAACCGCCGAGTGTATCCGGAACATGCGTGTCCTATACCCTGCAATGTAGTTCGATTGCAGGGTGGCGCACCTGTGTTCCGAATACGTTCGGTAGTTCTTTTCGCTCACAGTGACCGTGTACGAAACTAGTACGTGGTATGAAACTAGTACTAGTCTCGTACACGGTCACTGCGAGTATACTCGAACATTTAATCGAGCCCGGGCTTATGGGAATTCAGACATTAAAAAAAAAAAAGAGGATTCTCTATGGCAATACCTGCTTTCTTTTCTCCGTCTCTCGCGTGAGAACAGTTGTGTTGATGGAATGCTATGGCACGAGGAATAGTGAAAAGAAAGAGAGGTCACTTTGTGCGTTTCTTTGTCAATTTTAAATTGTTGTCATCTCGTAGTCTGATGACGTACGTTGCGCCGTTGCAGTTCCATAGAAAAAGCCTCGGATGTTTGAACTAGCCCGTGCATTCAGCCCCGGTTGAGCAGGTGCTCGCCTATCGGGGCACGTTGTCTGGAAAAGGCGGACGCGGCGTTTGCGGAAGCTGTCGGGTCTGCCGTGCTCATAAGTAACCCGGGCCGGGTACGGTTCCGCGCATGCGCGGTGTCGCTGACGCAGTGTTCCGGTAACTCCATGCGCCAAGAAATTTCGGTCGCCTGTACTAATCCTTAATTATTCTGCTGAGGAGGTAACAAACACTTACAAGGACGCGATGCACGGATACGCGCGAGCAGAAGCATGCGGCCCACAGGATCGCCGATAAAACTGAAATTTATTTGTAATTGACGTGCGCAAACTGCAGTTCAGTGCACTGGAAACGTCTTGCAATCCATGGTCCGTATACTTTTGCTCACGACGGGCGGACTTTGCTTCGTGGCACATTCCGGGCCCATGTCATTGATTTGCGGCCGCAGTTGAATAAGAAACAGGAAAACTGAGATAACAACGTAATCACGTTACACGTCTGAGCGTGTCTCCTACTAGCTCAAAAAAATTGTAACAAACGATTGTTCTCATTTTGTGTGGGTTTAGGGAAATGTCTTTCTCTAGAGTTCGGCGGGCTGTCCTTTGCCGCAGTCGCCGAATGAGCCGTCAGCCGGCCGCGGTAGCATGAGCTCCTTGTGTGTGTGCCTCGCGTTCTTGCGCCTCGTACGTGTTCAGTTTTCCGAGACACGTCGCAGCGCAAATTTTCTCCGTGTATTTCATCTTGTTTCTTCTGGCGTCGTAAGTGTTACCTTTGCGAGCTCCTTGGCACATTGCAGGCGTCCTCCGTCCGGCGCTACGCAGCTGGTAAACCGGCCAATTCGTGCCCCGTGGTCGTCGGAGCATCGTGCGGCAGCACAGAGGCGACAGTGAGCGCGCGTCGCGGAAATAACCGGCGAACCTCGTGTTGCACAGAAGCGAAGGGAACAAACGTGCAAAGGAAATGCTCGCGGTGTCTCGCGCCGGCTTCTTGAATTGCGTCGTGTTTCCTTGCGCGGGATTGGCCCGGAAGTGTCGCTACGGCGAAGGGGTGTCGAGAAGGTGTGGTGCCTTCGGTGTTCCCAGGAACCAGAAATCACTCGGGTTGCGTTGCGATTTTTCGTCGAGAGCGTGATACTCGGTATAATTGTAAATCAAGGCCTTTGCGCTGCACAATGTGTCTTTTATATAACCGCTCTCCTGTGGGCTTGATGAAACGCGAGTGCATATAAATGGCGCTTTCTTTTTCTAATTCTGCTTTTGTTTTCTCGTGAAAGTAACGGATGCAAGGCTATATCGAGCAGAGAATATAGCCCACAGAGGGGAACAAAAAAAAACGTACACAAAAAAAAAACGAAGTAACTAACAGGTGACGCGAGAGGCGCCGTGTATGGGGAACCAGCGTTGGCAAGAGGGCGCTACGACAGTTTTAGTGTGGAAGTAAAATATGCTGACACCGTCCGGTAAGGCGTCTACGAAGATGGCACAACACATTTAACGATAATAGGCGCGCGCTTGTATTTAAGGCTTGCTTAGCCCGATGCGCCCAGCCATGCCATAGGCGTTGCGCTGAGCGCATGCGCTGCTGCGTACTAGCTCGTCGGTTTCCTGTCATGGGAGGAGCCGTGAAAAGTGTCTCGAGATACGAAGTCGCAGTATGTGCTGCTGAAAACTGTTGCCACCGCTCGCTAGGCCGTGTTTTACGGTTCTGCTGTTGGCAGGCGAAGCTTCGGCGCTGGTTGCCCATAGCTGCTAGCCGCTCTTCTGCGGAAACTGCACGCAAACTTTCTGAGCTTTAACCTCACACAACCCCTTTCTCCTTTTTGTTGTAGGAAACTGCCCACCATGTTCATCTCGTCATGGAGGTAAGTCGCTCTTCGTTCAGCGCTCGCACGTGCGACGCCTACTCGCACGTGCCGCTCGCACGTGCAATACTGTGAACGTGGGCGGTGTAAAAAAAAAAGAAAAAAAAAGCTGTATACAAAAATTGCGACGGGGTGCTTGACTAAAATCGTCGCTCGCTGCTTCCCGCGTGCGTCGCCAACCTCGCGCGTGCGACAACTCATTTGCGCCTGTGTGAACGCAGCTGACGACTTTGGCGGTTACGCGACCCCAAATATATGCGCGCCCGACGGGGCTTCGGCGCACTTCCGGAAAGTGCACACACCGTATCCGAGCGTGTCGCGAGCCACATGCGCGCGATAGCGTTGTTGCGAGAAGGGCTGGAGGGGAGGACGACGATTTCCAGAGCTTTTAGCGAGTTTTATCTCCCGCTCTTTATGCTATTTATTGCGCCAGTTCGCTGCAGTCACTGTTTGTTCCGGATCATTTGTGCCGGCAGGCCCTTTTTTGGCCCGCCATTGGTCCCGCTGCGCCTCGTTCGGAAGCCACGGAAATGCGATGCGTAAAGAAAAGTAAATAATGGAATCGCATGGTGGAAGGTAAATCGCGCGCTCACTTTCAGTGCCCCCCCCCTCTCCTTCTTGTTCAGATTATTATAGCGACTGAGTGCGTTTGAATTTTACGTGACGCTAATGACGCCTGCACTTAAGCTCTGCTTTTGTACTGCTTTCTGCACTGTTGGGACGGGTGCTCATGCATTTGGCGCGCACTCATTTGCTCGCTAGTCTCCGTAGAACGTTTCTGGCGTTTTTTTTTTCTTTTTTCCCTCACGAAAAGGCCGATAACGTTGCGCAACATGCCACCAAGTGTTCGTGTGCACACTCTGTTATTCTGCTGCTGGCGTTAGCCTAGCGCACGCCCTGCGGCGCCGCTCGTTATCTGCGTGCATGTGCAGAGGTCGCGGCGTTGCAGGCTTGCATCCGAATGACTTTCGGCGTCTCATCGACCGGGACGGGTCGGTGAGAGTTCAGGTGACTCCTAGCGTCCTCGATCACCTGCACCGGTGCGCACCGGGGCGCCTTGGTGCGCACTTTGATCCTCGATCAACCGCACCGGCGCGCACCGACCATCCCCGAGCACCGGAAGCGCACACTGATGGAGCGGTTTTCCGTTGCCCCGTCTCGCACCGAGAAAATCGGCGGTGCGCCGGGGTGCAATCCCAGCAAGCACTGCGGGACGCGCGACACGCGCGCGCACAGCCGACTGCAGAACCGCAGACGCTCTGGCCCGATAGCTGCAGTTGCAACGGAGTTGACGGAGTTAGCTAGTGGAGATGTCCGCAATGAGAAAGGAAGCGCTGGTAGTTGCCGCAATCGATGAGCTTTGTTCAAGTTCGTCTGGCAGCGAAGACGACGTACATGCTGATCGACCTCGTCCAAAAACAATGTGGTGAAGAGCGGCCGAAAGTGGACAGGTTCGTTGAACGGGTCGTCAGGATTAATTATAATATCCATTGGTGTTTGCTTGCAACCAGGTATGTCGGAGCACGCCGTTTGACAAGGTTCGAGCGCTTGCCGCGGATGCTCAGCACCTGCAAACAATAAAATGTGCGCGCGCGTGTGTTCGCGCACGTTTTGCGCGCCAGGGCTAAAGTGGCGCTGCATGCAAGCACCCTGCACGGGGTGCAGTTTTGCCCTCGATGTTGACCCTCCGCAGTGCGCCACCACCGCGGTGCAAAGCGCACCTTTTTGGTTTCGGGGCAATCCCGGGGCAAGGTAATCGAGGACGCTATCTGCTATGCCTCGGTCCGCCCGGCGCAGCGTCGGGTCCTGGCAGCGTTCCGCACGAGTGCGGGTCCGAGTTTGGGGTTTACGTGTTCCTGTCGCGAGCGGTCACGCGCGACCTCGGCGTATGGGAGGCGCTTCGGTAAAGAGCTAGTCGAGGCGATTCACGTTGACGTCTTTCCTTTCTTTCGTTATTCTTTAGGGAGGGGGGGGAGGGGGGGGCGTTGCAGAGACAAACGTATCGAGTAGCCTGCATCATTTCGAGCCGATTGCTCCTTGGCAAGCCGTAAAGAATCTGACGCGGCAGTGTCGATCCGCCGATCGTGCCTGTCGAAATTTGGCTCTGCGATTACAGCAAGAGTGGGGAATTGCGGCGGCGCGTTATACTCAATTATGCAACAGAGAAGCAAAAGTGTTCGTGATAAGCTCATTTGGCTATAAGCGGCTTCGTTGCAGAGGAAAGTGCGTGCTCCCCCCCCCCCCCTACCTTCCCGGTTATACCGCTCCTTCGCTGTAAGGGAGCGGTTTCGGCTCGTCGTGCCTATAGAAACGAGCGTGGGCGTCACTCGCGAGCGAGACCCACGTGCGTCGACGGTGCGCTTATTGCATCATCGCAGCGGGTCGGACGCGTAATAGCGTGTGTCATAACTGGCGGAAAGCACCAGCTGTCGTGCCTCGCCTTTACCGCACCGCTCGCGGTCGAGGCGGCTGGTGGAAGTGTGAGCGCCGCACCTGCGGCGCCCCATGCTGTACAAGGTTAAGCGCGCGCGTGTGTGCATAACCCCGCGTGCACGCGCCGACTTCGCCGCTTCGTAATCCCATTCCGCCGTCTGCTTCAGCTATCTTAACTGTATCGGCACAGACATACGAAGCGAGACATCAAGAACCGGGGCTTCGTTGTCCGCTTCTTGATCTGGTCGCTCCATTGGCTTCGTATGGTTCGTACGGTTTCTTCATTGGCGTCATTGTCTGTTGGCTTCGTGTGGCCAACAAAAATAGTACGGCCCTTTGGTTCGCCGTCTCCTCGTTCGTCCCTTGCGGGCAAAGGTAACGGACCTTCCTCGACCTCAGTTCTCGCTGCTTGTAGCAAGGATGTCGCCGTTGTTTCTTACTTGAGGCATGTTTTCTCAGATGTACGGCTGCGCCTTAAGCGGGAATTATCGGTAACTGCTCCCTCAAGCGAGGACCAATTGCGCTTCGAAAAATGTTGTGGGTCTGCTACTGTTGCACGTGACAGTACGTGCAGGAAGGAAGCTTCGTTTTTCGAAATTTTTGACAGTATTCCACTTTTTGATCCCTATCGTTCACGCGGAAACACTTTGCATCGCTGTTTGCAGGGCTCGTCCGCACATTTAGTGGTTTAGGATCGCTGGTAGCTGGGCGTGTCTCCGCAGAAGCTCGGCTTCGGCGAGGTCCACCTGCGACGATTTTTCCTCATTTCGCGCTTTCGAGGTTAATTGATTAAGGCTAACCATTGTTACAATGAAGGACTAAGCTGCCACACAGAAACCTTTGACGAATAGAACGCGTGGCGCAGCCGTTTGTTTAGAAACACCCGTATCTGAGGTTTTCGAGCAGTTAGCTTCTTGCATACTTTCCTTTTTAGTTGTGCAGGTAAGGAGGATTCGCTGTGCGGGAAGGGTTACTGGTTGGAATTTTCTCGCGCTTCTGGGACTTCCTTTGGAAATCCATAAAGTAAAATAGGTACCTTAACTCCGGCTGTGGTCTTCCTATTGTTTCATGTTATTAGTACCAATAAAAATTCTA